>NC_089816.1:3651344-3798844 GCF_029633855.1 Hoplias malabaricus | reverse complement strand
AGGGAGAACACACCACACTCCTCACAGACAGTCACCCAGAGCGGGAATCAAACCCACAACCTCCAGGTCCCTGGAGCTGTGTGACTGCGACACTACTTGCTGCACCACCGTGCCGCCCTAAGTGATTACTGTGATATTAAATATTTTTCAAAGTTGGTTCATATACAGGTTTGGAACAATCAAGCAAATAATAACAGTAAACTAAGGTTGTTTAACGTACCTGAGGAAAACAGATTTACCATGAAAAACAAAAAAGACACCAAAAATGATGGGTCTGAGGATGTACAGTGCAGCTAAATAGGACTTATCAACAGGTAGCACAATTTGTCATCAGACATCAGAATCACCGGGCTCACGGCAGGGACAAATCCTACATGGGATACCAGTCCATCACAGACATCATCACATGCAAACTTATGGACACATTTCAAAAAGCCAGTCCACCCACAAACTATTTTTTTGTCTAATATTATAATCAGATATCTTCAATTTATGCCTTGCTACCACTTTTTCAGGTATTTAGAGCAATAACACATGGCTTGACCCTTTCTTTGAATCCTCTACTCTTCATGGAAGTCTTTACACTAGATATTGGACATTACTGTGAGAGATTAATGGCTGCCAAGTGGGGTACCGATGTTGGATGATTATTTCTGGATCACAAATGGTACTCCAACTCATTCCATATGTTCTGGATGGAGCTTGATTATTACAGAGGATACCCCGTCCAATACTGAAGTGCTTCACACCCATTTAGTCCACACTTGACACTTGACATGGTGACCTTAGACTTACTAGCAGCTGTTCCAGTGTGTCCCATTCTACTGGTCAGTCTTATTCTATGGAGATTATACTTGCGCTGTTCAGTACTTTCGAATAGGTGTCTACATATTTTGAACATGTAGTATATTAGCCCTACTGTCAGTAGACTTGAGGGTTGGCATAGCAACAACCCCTCCAACCCCTCCCTTGGCAGCACATGCATATACTCTGAAAGAGTGGAAAAAGCCTGTGGATGGAGCTAAATTGTCCCCTCAGCCTCTTGGATTCAGAAAGGGCTTGACCTGAGCTAAAGTAAATAGTGCTGCCATGGTAATGACGTCCAACTAGAAAGGTAAGACAGAGCTTATTGGCTCAAAGTGGAATGGAAGAAAGCCCTTGTAAAAGAGGATTAGAAGGAGGGAGAGAGGGGAAAGTGAATGGGTAGGAAAAGAGGAATGAGTCTTAAAAATGTGGAGTAGATACATTCATTCATCATCTGTAACCACTTATCCAGTTCAGGGTCACAGTGGATCTGGAGCCTACTGAGAATCACTGGGCACAAGGCAGGAACACACCTTGGAGGGGGTGTAACAGGGCGACACACACTCACACCTTCACTTATACGTATGGACACTTTTGAGTAGTCGATCTATCTACCTATGTGTTTTTGGACCGTGGGAGGAAACCTGAGCACCTGGAGGAAACCCACGCGGACACGGGGAGAACACACAACACTCCTCACAGACAGTCACCCGGAGGAAACCCACGCAGACACAGGGAGAACACACCACACTCCTCACAGACAGTCACCTGGAGGAAACCCGCACAGACACAGGGAGAACACACCACACTCCTCACAGACAGTCACCTGGAGGAAACCCGCACAGACACAGAGAGAACACACCACACTCCTCACAGACAGTCACCTGGAGGAAACCCACGCGGACACGGGGAGAACACACCACACTCCTCACAGACAGTCACCTGGAGGAAACCCACGCGGACACAGAGAGAACACACCACACTCCTCACAGACAGTCACCTGGAGGAAACCTATGCGGACACGGGGAGAACACACCAACTCCTCACAGACAGTCACCTGGAGCGGGACTTGAACCCATAACCCCAGGACCCTGGAGCTGTGTGACTGTGACACTACCTGCCGCCCTAAAGAAATTTTAAAATCTACAAAAAAAGAAGAGACAAATCTGTCACTTGGACAAAAGTGCTGTTTAAAATCTCAAAGGTCAGCAGCTGTCACTTTCATTTGTGAGATCTGAAACCCCCCGCCTGCGTTCTGTCTTATCTGTAAATCCAGCTTGTTGTGGAGAAACTCGACTCTCCACAGAGAGCTCGCTGCAGATCGCTGATCTCGCAAATCTGTGGAAAATGTGCAGTAAACATGAAAGAGATGTTTATCAGTCATGTTCGTTCAAATATTTGTCTGACTGACTACGTCTCCAGAGGAACGCTGCATAAAAACATAGAGAAGAAATACACTATACGACCGAAAGCCTGTGGAAATGAAGGGCATTAATTTGGAGTTTGTTCCCCATTTGCTGCAATAACAGCTGCTACTCTTCTAGAAGGATTTACACTAAATATTGCAATATTTCTATAAGGTTTTGATGGCATTCAACCACATAAATATTAGGCCAGCACTGCAGTGCTGAGAATGATCCACCACTCAAATCATACCTGTGGCGGTCCTATGGAGTTCTTGACCATTGAAGAGAGCGAAAGGAGGTGAACAATGTGAGCAGAGCAACAGATGGCCCAATGATTCCAGGTAGGCTCTGGACCGACTGCGACCCTGAACTGGATAAGCGCTTACAGATAATGAATGAATGAATGAATGAATTTCTCTTCAGATGTGTCAGTAATGGATGCATTTTAAAATAGTGGATAACACATACATTATCATTGCGGTCCAATTAAAAAAATGTATCTCCCAAAATAGTAACTTATACAGCAGAAGGAAAAAACCTTAACGTTCAATTCAGTTAAAAATGAATGTTAAAAGATTTTATTCCAAGTCCTTTTAGAGCATTTTTATTGTCCATTCTAATGAAATTTTCAAATTGCTGTATGGAGATACATGGTTTTTAATTGGACAGTGACAATGTACATGGAGGTTGTGGGTTCAAGCCCCGCTTTGGGTGACTGTCTGTGAGGAGTTGAGTGTGTTCTCCCTGTGTCTGCGTGGGTTTCCTCCAGGTGACTGTCTGTGAGGAGTATGGTGTGTTCTCTCTGTATCTGTGTGGGTTTTCCTCCGGGTGACTGTCTGTGAGGAGTGTGGTGTGTTCTCCCTGTGTCTGCGTGGGTTTCCTCCGGGTGACTGTCTGCGAGGAATGTGGTGTGTTCTCCCTGTGTCCCGCGTGGGTTTTCCTCCGGGTGACTGTCTGTGAAAAGGGTGGTGTGTTCTCCCTGTGTCCGCGTGGGTTTTCTCCGGGTGACTGTCTGTGAGGAGTGTGGTGTGTTCTCCCTGTGTCTGCGTGGGTTTTCCTCCGGGTGACTGTCTGTGAGGAGTGTGGTGTGTTCTCCCTGTGTCTGCGTGGGTTTCCTCTGGGTGACTGTCTGTGAGGAGTGTGGTGTGTTCTCCCTGTGTCTGCGTGGGTTTCCTCCGGGTGACTGTCTGTGAAAAGGGTGGTGTGTTCTCCCTGTGTCCGCGTGGGTTTTCTCCGGGTGACTGTCTGTGAGGAGTGTGGTGTGTTCTCCCTGTGTCTGCGTGGGTTTCCTCCGGGTGACTGTCTGTGAGGAGTGTGGTGTGTTCTCCCTGTGTCTGCGTGGGTTTCCTCTGGGTGACTGTCTGTGAGGAGTGTGGTGTGTTCTCCCTGTGTCTGCGTGGGTTTCCTCCGGGTGACTGTCTGTGAGGAGTGTGGTGTGTTCTCCCTGTGTCTGCGTGGGTTTCCTCCGGGTGACTGTCTGTGAGGAGTGTGGTGTGTTCTCTCTGTGTCTGCGCGGGTTTCCTCCGGGTGACTGTCTGTGAGGAGTGTGGTGTGTTCTCTCTGTGTCTGCGTGGGTTTCCTCCGGGTGACTGTCTGCGAGGAGTGTGGTGTGTTCTCCCTGTGTCTGCGTGGGTTTCCTCCGGGTGACTGTCTGCGAGGAGTGTGGTGTGTTCTCCCTGTGTCCGCGTGGGTTTCCTCCGGGTGACTGTCTGTAAGGAGTGTGGTGTGTTTCTCCCTGTGTCTGCGTGGGTTTTCCTCCGGGTGACTGTCTGTGAGGAGTGTGGTGTGTTCTCCCTGTGTCTGTGTGGGTTTCCTCCGGGTGACTGTCTGTGAGGAGTGTGGTGTGTTCTCTCTGTGTCTGCGCGGGTTTCCTCCGGGTGACTGTCTGTGAGGAGTGTGGTGTGTTCTCTCTGTGTCTGCGTGGGTTTCCTCCGGGTGACTGTCTGTGAGGAGTGTGGTGTGTTCTCCCTGTGTCTGTGTGTGTTTCCTCCAGGTGACTGTCTGTGAGGAGTGTGAGAAAAAAATTCCTAATACCTTATTGTAAGAGGTTTGCCTGGGGCTGGGGCGAGGCTGCCTGCTAAGCCACCCCCAGTTACTAGAGGGGAGACAGAGACACTCTTAATTTGGGCAATTGGTTCCACCTGGGCTACTCCTACTTAAGGGAAGCCAACACACACCTCCGTGCTCAGTCTTGGGTCTTTTCAGAGTGCCGTGCAAGTCTGGCCGGTAATTCGGTAAAGGCTCTCTATCTTCTGTTTTTTCCAACAGAGCTTTCTCTCTGTTTTTTTCCTTGGGATTCAATATTATTTTTTCTTTACCATTTTTTAGTATAAATAAATAATTAGAAATAAGTTGTGTTCTCTCTTTAATTTCTTTTGTCTCATCTTGTCCCTCTTTTTGTTTTGAGAAGCTCTCTTGCCTTTTTTTTCTTTTGCTCAATTTTGAGCTGATCAGTTTTCCCCTGAACTCTTAAGTTTTCCTCTCGTGTTTCATTTTGTCTCTGTGTTCCTAACTTCCAGAGTTAGGGTTGTTTGTGTGTCTCTGCACTTGAGGCCTATTTCTCTAGTGCTCTGTTGGTGGCTTGCCCTGTTTCAATCCACCCCTGGGTGAGCTGCCACATTACACCTATAAGTGTCTTGGATGTAAATCTACACCACTGCATTCAGTCAGTACATGTGTATCTATGAATATGCAAATAGTCCACACATCCATCCCCACCAACCTCCCAAGTGGCGAAACAATCAGATGAGTTATGTTAATAATGAAGATATTTCTTCAAGGGTTTTCAGTCAGGAAAAAATACTTTTGTATGTTTAAAGGATTCTTTGCATTGTGAAAATATTTATCAGATCCATGAAAAGTTGATATGTACATTGTGTGCTTCTGTAGAGTACCTTTGGCATCAAAAATGTTCTATTTTTATGTCAAGCTTGTAATAGCAGAAGAACACTTTTAGAAGCTATTAGAACCATTATCAATCAAAAGTCCTTTCACAATGCAGAAAATCTCATAAGGAAGCTAATGGTTCTACTGAGAAACACTGTCATTAATAAAAGACCCTTGGAGAACCATCTTTTGTAGAGAAACAGCGAAACTGAGACAAGCTATCACCTGATTAAATCAAATGCTATTAGACTCGACAGTGATCCACCCACTGTCACTCAGTGAGGTTAGATATCTGTGCGAGTGAAACAAAGAATAAGCCCCCATTGAAAACTTGTAGAGCTTCAGAGAAGACGAGGACAGTGCGGCAAGGCTCTGAGACGTTTGCATGAAGCGGAGTGGGGATCACACAGTAGTGAAGTCACTGACATGTTATTTGTTTCCCTTTCCATTAGCGTTTGTTCATCTGTAAAAATGTCAGCTCTGAATCTATTCGTAAAGTCAATTTCAAACAGCCTTATGTCAATCGCAAGTGGTTGTATGTGTTTCCGCTGCATTCCACACTGACTGCTGTTGCGGCACTCATTTAGTGTTTCTTCTCTGCCACTTAATAGGCTTGTTCAAGATGAACTGCGCCTCGCCTTGGTGGTCAGCGAGAGTAAGCGGCTGTAGCTGGAACGGAAGGTAGAAATGAGGCATCAAGATGGACAGTAGCCATCTGCAGCCCACACGAGCCCTGGCAGACCTCACAGTATTTGACCATGTGAAATATATCATAATTAACATAAAGTATATTAACTCATGCTACAAAATAGCATGTCATTATTATTGTACATACAGAAACTTCAGTTAAAATGAAGGAGATTTACATTTTGAATGAAAAGAAATGTTAAATGTGTCAGTGAAGCGTCTAGCCAATAAGGATATGCCAATAATGTCCGTCATCATAATGCTGTCTCCTGGGCATGCACAGCTTGTGGAGTGCAACTGTAGTGCCTGGCGCACACCTCGCAAGATTATCACGGTGTTTGTCATTGTGATGCTCCAGTCGTACAGACACAAGTTGGAGAAGAAACTAACCCGGCATGCACCGTACAAACCCAGGCAGCCATCGGCGATGGGTTATGTCGAACAAGCCTAGTGATTCCCATCAGCAATGACATAACATGCATACCCTCTATCGGTTGCTTAGGTTTGAGACGTAAGAAACTCAGGCTCATCTGAAGTGCCTGTTAGAACACCATGCTATGGACTGCTTATTCATTCAAATTACATCTTCTAGTCCATTATCAATAGCACTTGGATAAATTAACTACAGTGGTCTCTCGTTTTTGGCAGGGGATGCGTTCCAGGACCACCTGCGAAAACGAATTTCCGCGAAGTAGAGAAAAGATATATTTTTTTTATGTATTTAACGAGTATTTTGACTTTTAAACCCCTCCCTGTTACTGTTAACAACCCACCCTTTGCATTAAACAGTCATTCTATAATGTTTTTCAGCTGGAACTACATGTGATATCCCACCAGTTTCTTTAATAGAGTCATTCCTAAGCTGTGATTTAGCGTCAGTAAATTTCACTTGGATGTGGACGTGAACAACACATGTACTGTACGTAAGAAACACTTGTAAATGATGTATTGTGTCACCTACAGGCCCAGTCTAATACATGTAAATAATAAAAAAGCCCCCTTGAAAAAACCCGCGAATCCGCGAAAGATGAACCACGAAGTAGCGAGGGATTACTGTATATCATATCTTTGGATGTGTTCTTCAAATTTAGAAGTAGTAAACAGCCCAATAGCTAAACTGACAACAAGCTAACTCAAATCCTAAATCCTAATTATACATTCTCTGACACGTCAAACTTTGTGCTAACCTGGGGTCTTTCTCAGCAACCGTCTAAAGATTGTTACTTTGTGCTTCTACAGGTGTTAACAAACATCCTTGGAAAACTAAATTCTGTGTTTCCAGAACTACAAAAAGCACCTGTATGGTATGTGGAGCTGATGAAATGCACATGTACAAAGAAGGTAGTACAATTAGCGTATTTGTAGAACTCTTCACCAAACGGCTGTGATGAAAACTAAAATTTGATAAATATCGCTGACTGAAGTCTACTCTATTGGCGGCACGGTGGCTTGGTGGTTAGCACGTTCGCCTCCCAGCACTGGGATCTTGGGTTCAAGTCCCATCTGGGTGGAGTTTCCGTGTTCTCCCCGTGTCCGCATGGGTTTCCTCCGGGGTCTCCGGTTTCCTCCCACAGTCCAAAAACATGGAGGGTAGGTGAATTGGCTTCTGTAATAACTGTCCTGGTTTGTGAGTTAATGAGTGTGTGTGAATGAGTGTGAGCCCAGATATGGATTGGTGCTGTATCCTGGGTGAAATCCTAGTGCCCGATGCAGTCCTCCAGGTGGACGGTCGTTTCTGGTCGAGAGTACGCTGTGCGCGTTTGGCTGCCGCTTCTCGCCAGCGTGTGTGTGTGAATTGAACGTTCTGAGCAGTGTAGATTATAAACCGTCCTTGGGTATCTAGAAAAGCGCTATATAAGTGTAACGATAACTAACTAACTATTTTGGTGATTTGCTCTATTCAGTCCAATCACACATTCAAGTGGCTGCTGGTAGAAACATCCATTTTGCATTTAGAAAGTAGATATTGAAAGTATTTCTCTTCTGGATGGCCCTGGACAGTGGAGTGCTAAGACAAGAAGTGCACATTTACAAATGAGATGAACAGAGAGACTTAGATCGTAAGTGCACAGAATTGGTCATATAAAGGAGAACAAAACATTAACGTTACACTGAGAATAATCTTCACAGAAGTGTAAGAAATTAAATAAAAGGGGGTGTTCTGGAGCGGTGAACATGAACCTAAGACCACCTAAGGTCATGGGTCAATCAATGACTTGGAGTCTGTGATCCAAATCTGGTCCAACATCATTAGGACAGTAAAAGCGTTTGATAAGCAACTCTAGTAACAAAATTTCTTAGAAATCACTGTTGTCCTTCAGAACATTCAGTCCACAACGTCATAACCAATACGTCCTGCGAGGAGAGGTCAAGTCTGACAATTACAAAACTCAGAGTGGCACTCTGATAATGAGAATGCATTAAAACAACACGGCTAATTTAAAGTGTCAAATTAAAAGGCAATGGGAGTGAAGACAGGCTCGTTAAAAATCGATTCAGGCCACGTGGCTAAAGGCTTTATGTGGGACAACTGGGCCCCAGTACACAGTGTTAACAGAGGACTGAGCTTGGTGAGGCATAATGCACACACACACACCTGGCTCCATTAAGCGACGAGCTGCATGAGTACACTGGTTTGGCCGAGGGCCTGACTGGCCTCTTTGCCTCTGACTGATGAAAACAGGCTCGTCTGGGGCTCGTCTGGGGCTCGTCTTTCCTCATCACAGCCTCACTGCTCTTTTCTGGCTGGACATTATCATGGAAGTGGTCATTAGAGACAGAAGCAGGGGGATTAGATTACTCTTTTCAATCAGTGAGGCTGGGGCACTATGGAGAAAGAATAAGCAAAATTAAATCGATTGTTGTTTTTTCCCTCAACGCCTCAGAGGCACAAAAATAGACCATTTGTGTAAAGCCATTGCTGAATTGTTAAGAACATTCTGTGAGATTAAGACAGAAACAGTAAGTGTTTTGTGTATTTTTCTCTGGACGAGCATCATAAACATATGTTTTGGTCTGTAGGAAGGGCGCTGGGATGTGGTGTTCCCGTGTTCCTTTGCTGCATGCTACAACGACTTCAGCAGTGTTTTTCTGTCCAGTCCTTAGTTTTTGGTCATGTCACTCCATACATTTTAGGGGCAGATTGACACGCATTACTCAAAATACAATGAAATCATCACAGCTGATTCAGTAACTACTTCATTACTAGCCATTTAGGACAGAACTGTGCACCAGACCTTCACAACACCCCTGGAAAAAATGGTGCAGGATTAAGAAATGTATACATTTTATATTTTAATGGAAGTTCAGTTGTTTAAAATTTGAATTACAGCACTGGCTGGATGTGTATAAGAGGCTGTATATATAAAATTATATACATTTCGATATAGCTGGAACATGCCAATGAACATTTATTCACTTGATATGTTGTTGATATGTTGAACCAAGTTACTAGGATCCTTTGTAAACAATATCTACATGAGTAAATAATTTAATAAAATAAAATACAGCACTCAGAACGAGCTATAAGATGTACTTCAGCAGCTCAGAGACATGGGGTGGGTTCAGTGAGCATGGCAGTCCACCACATGAGACTCTTCAGTGTGAGGAGATACATCAATAATGCATAGCTTCAGACATCTAAGGAAATGTGTCTTTCATCAGGCTCAAACCAGCTAGTTTTTCTACTCTGGATGAGGACATAAGACCCCATGTTCAGCACCATTCCTACTGCACCTGTATGATGAGTAGGAGATGGATTATTTGTGTGTGTGTGTTTGGACTTAAAAATTTACAACTGTCAGGGAAGTCATAGGCTATTTTCAAGCTATACTGGTTCAAAAATGTTCTCATTTCATTGTGATGTCATTTTAAATGTAGTCAGAATAACTCGTCATATTGACTGTCTGTGAGGAGTGTGGTGTGTTCTCCCTGTGTCTGTGTGGGTTTCCTCCGGGTGACTGACTGTGAGGAGTGTAGTGTGTTCTCCCTGTGTCTGCGTGGGTTTCCTCCGGGTGCTCCAGTTTCCTCCCACAGTCCAAAAACACACGTTGATAGGTGGCAACTCAAGTGTGTCCCTAGATGCGATTGTGAGTGTGTGTCACCCTATGCAGGACTGGCACCCCGTCCAGGGTGTGTTCCCGCTTTGTGCCCAGTGATTCTGGGTGAGCTTCGGACCCACTGTGACCCTGAACTGGATAAGTAGTAACAGACAATGAATGAATGAATTAACTCATATTTCTCATTATGACACTGCACAGCTTTGTATGTTTCAAATATTTCTTAGAATTAGCTATTTATGCATTTTACATTACTTAATCAAACATCAGAATGTCTCCAAAAGGAGAGACACTGTAAGTAGATAAAATAAGAAAGTAAGAAACAAATGTGAAGAAATAGGTTTAATAGGATTAAACCCTCACAGAATGCGAAATGTTAGTTAATAAATTAAGATCACTTGATCATTTTTTTTTTTTTTCCTTCCTTCACAATTTCTCCTCTAAACCAGAGTGTAAAGGCCCATTCGCCTCTTACATGCGAGGGATTTGGCAGCCTCACTGCTGGGGAAATGAATCTCTGGCGTGTAGAGGGAGCTGATCCTTGCAGGCAACAGCGTGGAGCTCACAACAGAGGGAAGGACTCAGGGGTTTCTGAATCACACCAAGTGACAGCTGCCTGCTCTGACTTTGGCTTTTCACTCAAGTTTTCGTTTGCATATTGTTGACTTTGATTGCATGATTATATTGTTGACTGTTGTGTTTTTGCTCTCATCTGCAAAAAGTGAGCAGAGTATTAAAAAGTATTTGAGATAATACCTAATGGGGCTGGATGACTGTCTAGCTATCCAGAGAATGCAGATCTATATCATGAATATCCCGAAAGAATGTCTCTGCTGTAAAGCTTTCACGTGGGTTTCCTCCGGGTGACTGTCTGTGAGGAGTGTGGTGTGTTCTCCCTGTGTCTGTGTGGGTTTCCTCCGGGTGACTGTCTGTGAGGAGTGTGGTGTGTTCTCCCTGTGTCTGCATGGGTTTCCGGAGCAGAAATTGAACCTGCTGTGCCACCGTGCCGCCTCAATATTAATCATATGTTAAATGTATTTAATATATATAAATAGTTTTAAATGGTTTTATTTTACTTCAAATGTTTCAAACATGTCTGTTGCCCTGTGAATGATTGGTGCCCCCTCCAGGGTGTGTTCATGCCTTGCGCCCAGTGATTCTGTGCCACCCATATACTGTACACGATATTGTGGATTGGTTCAGGAATACCAGAGATACAATATCTCAATCAATGTTGGGGAAGGTCACAGTCCACTTTTGTTTACTCACTCTGGTATAATCACAATTATACACTCAAGGTTCTGCTATAATCTGAGACATGGACACTGGTGTACTAATCTTTGTCCGCAGCACACCAGTTCCAATACATCATGTTATTGCACTCCCTTTCATGTATTATTGCTTAAATACCTCTTATATTGGGGTGTATGTTGGGATCTTAGAGTGCTGTTCTTCCAGGAAAAACCTGGGAAATCCATGGTTATTTTAGCAAGTCAATCCCAAGCCTTATTCTGCACAAACTACAAAAGCATGGCTTTGAAGATACAGGGTGCATGTGTTTGACTGGCCTGATTGTAGTGCAACTCTCTTTCTTAGGGCACATCATGAAGAGAACAAATGGAAAATGGCAACCAAGAATAATTGAGCAGCTGACGTCTTATGAAACACTTGTAAATCCACTTGCAAAACTGCAACAAAAGTTATTTTCAGTTCCCAGTAGATTACAAAGGGTTATTAATGTTTTGAAGTGCATAGCAGATGTCAAATTCAAAATTTACTACATTCAAGTTGTTCAGTATTAATGTTGAAAAAGTACAGATTCCAGTTTGTATTTAATTTTCCAATAAAATAAATAATAATAAATAAATAAATAATCCCAATTCTTTTTAAGTGTTTGCACTAGAATGATTTAGAGAAGCTTGCTGTAGAGATGCATTTCATTGGATTTTCACAATTAATGGTATTTATGGCCAAAAATGGAGGTCTCTAGTAGTCAGTTTATCAGTGCAGTGGCAAGAATGCTCCAGCAAGGGTCCTGACCACTGCTGAACTGGACGAAAGGGGCTACATTATGCACAGACAAATATGTTGAGGACAAAGCAGGTAGGTTTCAGTTGGAGTTGCAACCTGTGGCAGTACTGCAGTAATGAGAATGATGAAGAGAGAGAGAGAGAATGAGAGAGTGAGTGTGAGAGAGAGCACTAACTGAATAATGACGACCCTTATGTAGCCTGACTGCAGAATCAGAAGGCTGGTCTCAGGTAGGAGATGTGGAAGTGATTACTAATGCAGTCCACATGCCCTGGAGGCCTTTAGCAATGCTCTTGATAACGGCTGTCTACTTTCACGCTCAGTTAGAAATTCATGGGATGACTGAGTGTGAAAAAGGCAGTTGCAACATTTGGAGATTATTATGTGCAGGATTTGGCACAGCTAATTTGTGAGGAGGATTTTTGCGTATGCCTTCAACAAATGGCTATTCATTACTTTGGCTGCATGACAAGGGAACGGAACAGAAACAAGAGGAGATGTCATCTTGGTTGTCTTGATTAAGGAGTTAAATTGCCTGCAAATTTGTCGTGTAGTTTTATGAAAATGAAAATGCAAACAATTAATTTGTGAATTCAGTTTCTTTATGGTGTGCCTATATAACTGGTACAATCACCACATAAGCTGCCACTAGAATGGGATTCTCTGAGTTAGCCACATTTGAGCCTCAGGTCATCATGCCCAGTGTAATGTGTAGGCTAGAGAGGTACAAAACCTCCCAGTGCTGGGCTATGGAGAAGTGGAACTGTGTTGTCTGGAGTGATGGAGCTACATTAAATTCTGAACTGGTGTTGAAGCACTATTTCTCTATTTTTATATAATACATAAATAATACATCATGTAATCGAGTACAGACGCAGGCAGCCATCCAGTTTACATTCAGTTTTAATACAAGTAAAATGCTTTCAATGAGACATCTGAAAAATAAAAAGCTTTT
Source organism: Hoplias malabaricus (assembly GCF_029633855.1). Lineage (NCBI taxonomy): Eukaryota > Metazoa > Chordata > Actinopteri > Characiformes > Erythrinidae > Hoplias > Hoplias malabaricus. The sequence goes on along the minus strand of NC_089816.1, from coordinate 3,786,017 downwards.
TTCAGTGCATGTGCACATTATTGTGTGTATCTGGAGCCTAACAGCCCCCACAACGGTGAAATCAAACAACCCTGTCAGTTTTTGTGGTCTGCCTAAGTCAGTAAACATGGGATAAAATGAGACATTCTGAATTTGTGCATGATCTTATCTACATGTTAGGACCTGGGTTTAGGTGACAGTGCAAAGACGAGACAAAACAAACACAAACGAAATGAATTCATTTGACTTTTAAAGCTGTATTTTTTTAGTTATTTATTTATATTGTTTTTTTTATTCTCTTATTTTCTATGGAGTTATTGGTTGTGTTTACACTGATTTACAATCTTAGTTATTAAACACCTATTCAAAATACTTAATATAAAAGTACTGTATATTAGTTATTTGTGCAATATAATGTGTGTATGCCTCAACAAGCTCACTCCTCTGTTAACACTGTGTACTGGGGCCAAGGTATCCCAAGGTGTCCCCACCCCCTCTCCAAGCTCACCTTACAGGCCTGTGTCTATATGTGTCTAGTGTCTTATGTATAGAGCCACACTGGCCTCCTTCGTGACTAAGACCCTGTTCATAGAAAAAAAAAAACACGTTTTGGAAAAACTGATGTCATCCAGAATGCTTGCCTCTGGCCGAAATTCAAATCCCTCTTCAGTCCGTACAGGGTGGAGTACATACGTCATCCAACTACAATGTATACAACAAGAGTACAGGATTTCAGATTCCTACCTATGAATAAATATAAATGATTATGTATTAGAAATATATAACACACTATTAATGCTGCGTTCATGTGATGTTGGAAAGTGGCGAACAAGGTCGTATTTAACACTCGTAAACTCAGGGGTTCTAGATGATACATGAGTTTATAAGATGTGACATACATATTGCAACCTCTTCCCCTGGAGAAAATGGTAAATATGCATATGCAGTCTGCTCAGGTTTGTGATCAGGTTTATCACTCAAAAGGTGTTTAGTTGTAATTTAAGATAAATCACCTGTTGTGTACAGTGGGTGATCACCAGCCAAGCATGTAGTCTTCAGACTGGCACAATAATATCATCGTTTTCAGATATGTCTGGATGGAGGTACTGTGATCAATGGAGAGTGGAATATCTCTGGATCCTTGTGGAGGGATCCTAAGGTTGTACTTAGTCTCACTGGCACTGTTTATGCAAGATGAGTCCCACCAGTTTCTTGTGGAGTCTGCTCTACATCAATAACCATACACACAATATTCACATCTCCGTTTTTCTGATTGTTGGAGTGCTGAGTTGTCCATGTCATTGTTTTTTTCCTCTGGTTTACCAAGCCCGAGGCAGCGAGCAGATCTATTTCTGCTAGAATAAACAAGTCATTATGCCAATGTTATTCTGAGAAAGTCTTTAAAATCCAGGGCTTCACCTTTTTAATTGAATTTTTGATGTAAAATTAGAGAGACAAGAGACTGAAGAAAAGGGGGAAAACATTTTCACACAGATTCAAGGAGCCACCTGTTGAAGAAAAGGTCTAATTATCTTCCATATTTAGGGCACTAATGAGCTCGCTTGATTTAATTGCCACTTACTACCTGCACTGCTATGACGATTATCACAGCTGTGATCTGACATTGTTTATGTTCGCAGCGTATGTGCTGCTCATTCCGAACTTGTCTGCGGAGACCAGAATTTTCTCTGTGAAAAAAGTGGGGACAGTGCGGAGACTTTTACTGGGAGTCTCAGAAGGCTTTAGAAGACTGTGCTTCTCTCATTACGTTTGTAAAGCTCAGTTTAAGCAGGTAGGGCTCTGGAGCAGTGGCTTGGGAAAGGGAATTAGTTGGCTTTCAGATGGCTCTGGAGCTTGGCCTGAAATGCAGGGCCAGCCTCTAGCAATGCCAAGGCCCCTGCCAAGCAATTTAAATATGCGTCCCTCGCCAGTGTACTGTAATTTCAGCTCCCTCTAACCTTCAGTGAAGGTTGCCAGCGATGGAAAACAAAAATGAATAATTTGTATAAAATGCATGTGTAAAACTCCAGTGGAGTGATAACGGGGTTTTTCGCTGTCCCATGTCACATCAGGAAGGCCGGGTTTGGCGCTAGTAATTTCCATTTTTTTTTTCCCCCATTCGAAGAGGGGACTCGCAGGTTTATTAGAGTTAGTGGCCTGTGATTGCCTTTTAATGAGAGAATGAGTGTGAAGGCGAGATAAGGAGGAGTTCAGACTGAGAGGTCCTTGGTGGGATTAGAATAATCATCAAAAAATGCCATGTCTTTAAAAAAACTCACAATAGGATATGGCCGACCCAGCGCTTCCAACCCTCAGCAGCCAATCCATTTGTATTCCAGTGCAATGGTCCAGTTGATGCCTGTGAATATAAATTTTGCTCTCTGCTTAAAACCCCACCACACCTAAAAAAAGTCTCTTTTTCTTTGAGAACTCTGAGAGGGGCTGAATACTCCATTTTCAACCCTATTCTGTGGCTCAGAGCAACTGATCAATTGAGTAACAATCCGTCTTCATGATGTGTTGATACTCACTTTATTCCTTTTGTAGAGTGAATGGATCAAATCCTTCTGTACGTGATAAAGCACACTGGCTATGTTTTTCTGCTTTTATTTTCTGTATGCTGCTGTCCTATTGATTGTGAGATTATACGGCAGAAGCCTGGGGTGCGGGGCCTGGTTGAGAAGGCAGCAGATTGAGCAGATTGTGGGCCACATGCAGAAAACATTTTACATAAAGCCTCAGATGGGGCTTTGTGACTTTGAAAGCAGTTAGATGTGTAGGCTAAAAGGGAGGAGGCTACATCTAAAGTATTTCTGATCAGCTGAAATGGAATAATCAACCATGCTTTGACATGGTTGAATAGGCTGAATATAATAGTGATAATGATGGTAATTTGACACCCAGTTAAAGGACTCTCAGGCTGTTTAGTGGAGCTCTAAAGCAGGAACACACAGGCAACGAGGGCAGGCACATGGAGAGGGGCCTAAAGGTTTTTCAAGATCAGAAAACTGCTGTCGTGCTTCTTGTTGAACACAGACTCGCTCTTTATAGCTCCGAAGGCTTTTAAGTGCTCTCTGGAGAGAGTAAAGGTTTGGCCCATTACATTAGCTCTGATCTGCAACTCACAGATATGGCTGCAAATAACTCTTTGGGGGAAAACATCTACCTGAGAGATGTGGTTTGGGTGAAGCTGTGGACAGCTCGGAGTGCACCAACTGGCGGTTGTTTTAGTTTTATTTTAAAAAGATATCCAGGTAGACAGGGATGCTGTATCAACTTTCCACTGAAACATCTTATGGTACATGGTGTGATTAATAACACACCTGCTTAAGATTTTATATAGATTTTCACTGACTATACATTCATTCATTCATTTTCTGTAAGCGCTTATCCAATTCAGGTTCACGGTGGGTCCAGAGCCTACCTGGAATCATTGGGTGCAAGGCAGGAATACACCCTGGAGGGGGCGCCAGTCCTTCACAGGGCAACACAGACACACACACACATTCACTCACACACTCACACCTACGGACACTTATGAGTCGCCAATCCACCTGCAACGTGTGTTTTTGGACTGTGGGAGGAAACCGGAGCACCCGGAGGAAACCTACGTGGACACGGGGAGAACACACCAACTATAGAACTACAACTATAAATGTTATCGTATTATATCACAAATATCTGAACAACTGGTCTACATCATTAAAGCCATAATTAGTACATTCTCAGCAATATGTGATGTAGTATTTGACGGCAGCCTTTGTTTCGAGACCTGTCACAAGACGATAGATAAATGATCTTGGTCTTGTCTCAGTCTCAGTACGATTCGGATTCACTATGGCCTCTGAGTGATTTGGGGTTTGATACAATCACTAACTAGCATAACTGATTGGATACAAAACAATCAAATAAATTTTACTTTGAATGCTTTAATGTTATTAATAATTGGCATTTTAACCAACCCACTTTTTATGTTGCCAAGTTCCAAATATCTGGAATTAACCTCTTTGGGTCTGTGTTACCTCAGAAGGAAAGTGCAAGCAAAAGTGGAGCTTTTTAAAAGGCTAATCGATATGTTTTGAATGAATATCATTTAATGTTAAATATTAGAACAACATCCATTCATCCATCTATTATCTGTAACCGCTTATTCAGTTCAGGGTCATGGTGGGTCCAGAGCCTACCTGGAATCATTGGGTGCAAGGCAGGAATACACCCTGGAGGAGCGACAGTCCTTCACAGGGCAACACACACACTCTGACACATTCACACCTACGGTCACATTTTGAGTCGCCAATCAACCTACCAACGTGTATTTTTGGACTGTGGGAGGAAACCGGAGCCCCCAGAGGAAACCCACGCGGACACAGAGAGAACACACCACACTCCTCACAGACAGTCACCCGAAGGAAACCCACGCGGACACAGAGAACACACCACACTCCTCACAGACAGTCACCCAGAGGAAACCTATGCAGACACAGAGAGAACACACCCCACACCTCACAGACAGTCAACCGGAGGAAACCCACGCGGACACAGAGAGAACACACCAAACTCCTCACAGACAGTCACCCGGAGCAGGAATTGAACCCACAGGCCCCTGGAGCTGTGTGACTGCGACACTACCTGCTGCGCCACCGTGCCACCAGAACAACATTCAAATGTGTATATTTTTATACACACACACACACAAACAAAGCATAGCATAATTATGGCCAAAATAACATTGTATTTCTTCTAAATGTTATAACTGTGTAAAGTATAGCACTGGAGACATTTAATAGACTCAGATTGTCACATTTTTGGGCAGATTTGATTCCTAACACTATTTTCACCTTCCTCGTTACATGACTAGAACTGAAAGTCATTTTGAATAGATTCTGTAAATGAAAATAGATTTTGGATGGTCTCTATAAAAATAAAACGATTCCAGATGTGTTTGGAAGAGATGACCCTGAGCACTTTAGTATCAGCTGGAGGTCAACCCGTGTGTCCTGCTCCTCCTTTCCTCGTTCCCTCCACGGCTCTAGCATGACTCTGTAATCAACTCATCCGTCATTCCGTCCGGGCTCATGCGCGCCACCATACATCTCCCTGGTCTATGCATCTCTCGTTTAACTCCGCCATCCATCTTCCCCCAGTGCCTCTGATCCAGGGGCTGGAGGGGAACTTGTGTGATGCCCCTGTGGTGGACCATCCCTGCCAAGGGGAAGGGATCAGAGGCATCTTGGTTCACAGAGGTTCACGGCGAATCACTTACATATCCACTTGACTGTCTTAGTGGAGGTTTCTGTGGGATCAAAGACTGAGCATTAACATGTCCAGAGGGGGAAGGTGGGTTTCCTGGGTGGAATTCCAGCACACTTTTCTCTTTTTAAACCAACCCAGACCAAATAACACTGGGACTGGTGGAAAGACAAAGAGTAACAGGAACTGAGCCCAGAAAACTCACCTGCATTCTTTTTTTGAGAATTTTGTTAGCTTCAAATTTCAAATTTATCTGAACAGATTTGTATAATGTCTCCTTTCTGCAGGATGCTGTTTCTCCTGAGGTATTTTAGGAGAGTCTGCTGAGCAATCAGTGAGCAATAAATGAGCAATCCAATTTTCCCTGGGAAAATTGCAGGATGAAATAGCAACACACTCTGCTCCTTGAGAACAAAGAGCCAAAATTATGAGGGCATTGTCTGGGGCAGAGAGCGAGAGAGCACGAGAGAGAGAGAGAGGAAGAATCTGTCTCTGTCACTGAGCTAATAGCTGATGAGGCAGCGTGATTAACAAAGCTCTCTCTCAGCACAGACTGCTGAGCAGTGGGAGCTACAGATGAGTCAAAATCTAAAAGTCTGACTCTCTCTCTTCCACCCACACTGACGCAAACACACACAGGCCACGTGTGCTGCTTCAATGCACATTGATGCAACAAAAGGAAAAAATATCTTTATGCATCTTAAAGCACACTGAACGATCACTGGATTAGGAACGTCTACCTTGGATCTACACTCATTGTCCATTTTATCAGCTCCGCTGACCATACAGGAGCACTTTGCAGTTCTACAGTTACAGACTGTAGTCCTCCTGTTTCTCTGCATACCTTCTTATCCCTATTTCACCCTGGTTTTCAACAGTCAGGACCCCCACAAAGCAGGGATGATTTGGGTGGTGGATCTTTCCCAGCGCTGCAGTGACACTGATGTGGTGGTGGTGTGCTGTGCTGGTGTAGAGTGGATCAGACACAGCAGTGCTGCTAGAGTTTTTAAAGCTCTCAGTATCACTGCTGACCCCCAGAATAGTTCACCAACTAAACATATCCAGCCAAGAGCATCCAGTGGGCAGTGCAGCAACAGATGAGCTACTAAAGTGGAGAAATGAGTTAAATGTGTATATCAGAGTGGACAGTCAGTGGGTGAGTGGCTGCCTATAAACCTATGGCCACTTTCTTTTTTTTTGCTATCACTTTTTTTTTTGTATAACAAAATATGTTCAAGCTCCACATCCAACAATGACACACACATTTTCTGCTTCCAAGCTCCACTGAAATTTCATTTTAAACATTGTAATTCATACAAAAACAGCACATTAGTATTGGACAAAATAAAGTAAAGTGGCAAATCACCTTTATAGTGGATTTCAGTATCTCATTCAGTCCCCCTCCCCCTCTTTGTGAACCACTGGCCTAAAGGATCAAAATTATTTGCTAATTCCATTGATATGGTGCTTTAAAATATAAAAGACATTATAGTAAAAATATTGGAAATTATAGCATTCCTTGCTTGTAATACACAACACACAATAAAATTATCATGGAATCACTGTAAAAGCTTCCATGCATTTTAAACATTTGATTAAATAATATGCAGTGAATCAGCTTGGTAATGAATCTCGAATGCAGTCAGGGTCTCTGGGTTGTTATTTTTTTATTTACAAAGTCCTGATGAGGGCCTCATGTCCAATAAAATAATAAGAAAAACGGGTTTGAACTCACTGCTGTGTGTTTTAGATGTATTGCATGTTTTGCCATGGCATGTGGACATTCATCACCCTTATGTCAGTGATTTTTGCTGAGAAATGATAACACGGCCGCTGTGTCAGACGGGAGAGTTCAAATATTGGCGTACTTCTTGATTTCTGATCAATGACTGCGGTGGGAGGCAGGAGGGAGATGGATGTCACTCTTTTTATCATACATCTTATAGAGAGTGTCAGAGTAACCCGTGTTGATGGGTGTAAAAATGGTTGCTGTCTAAAAAACACATGTATCAAACTGGTATCCTTACACATGGAGCCTTTAAGGCTTCATAAACATTAAAGGGGTCGTCTACGATTGTGGGGAAACGCAGTTCTTTGGATTGTTTACACTCAGGATCTCAAGTGGAATAGTATGTGTTTGAGAACAAACGTCACTGTTGTTGGAATGAATGTGGCTGAAGTTTAACTCGTCTGTAAGATTTTATTCAGTGTTTGAATTACCACAGAAACTCATTTGTAACTCGAGTTGTTTCATTTTGTAGCACTTTCAGTAACACAGTTAGCTGTCGCCCAAGTTTGGAGACTTTCCCACATTATGTGATGTAAAATAGCAAACATAAGTTAATATCCATCGGGCTGGACAATATGGGCAACAATTATATCACAATATATTTCTTAATTTCAGTCAATATGATATATTTCTGATATTAATTTTTTATTGTGGGCGGCGCGGTGGTGCACATGTAGAGGTTGTGGGTTCGATTCCCGCTCTGGGTGACTGTCTGTGAGGAGTGTGGAGCTTTGCACGCTCAGACCAGCTTTTTGGGCTAAAAATCTACTGATTTGTTTTACAAGATTATCAAGGGTGAATATAGCCCAGTGCCAGAAAAAAAATACTCAAATAACCTTCACACATTGATTGAGAAAATGCTGTGCTTGGTTACTGAGAACAGTGCTAGCAGTGTGTTCTCCCTCTGTCTGCGTGGGTTTCCTCCGCGTGACTGTCTGTGAGGAGTGTGGTGTGTTCTCCCTGTGTCTGCGTGGGTTTCCTCCGCGTGACTGTCTGTGAGGAGTGTGGTGTGTTCTCCCTGTGTCTGTGTGGGTTTCCTCCGGGTGCTCCAGTTTCCTCCCACAGTCCAAAAACACATGTTGGTAGGTGGATTGGCGACTCGAAAAAGTGTCCGTAGGTGTGAGTGTGTGAGTGAATATGTGAGTGTGTGTGTGTGTGTGTTGCCCTGTGAAGGACTGGCACCCCCTCCAGGGTGTATGCCCGCCTTGTGCTCAATGATCCTAGGTAGGCTCTGGACCCACTGTGACCCTGAATTGGATAAGGGTTACAGATGATGGATGGGTGGATGGATGGATTTTTTATTGTTGATATCAATATCGGAAATATAACTTATTTAAAACCTGCCAAAAAAAAAACCATGACATCATCATCAAACATAAACCAATTGGCTTTGTCAATATTAATATTTTTAAACTAACTTTAAAGTGAGTGCTTTGAACTGATGGCAGCACCCTGTAATGAACATCAGTCAGTGACAGATGTAAATATGACATATTGAAATATTGAAAATGTGTTTAAAAAACATATCATTGTTATTGAAACATTTGATATTGATATTGAATTATTGCCCAGGCCTAATAACCCACCCATGGAGCAGGAATAGAGCAATATCCTCATCTTGGTTCATGCTTTTGTATGTTTGGAGTTTTCTCCGTTGTCTAAAAGTAATGACAGGTGATTTTTGTCTCCCATGAGCAGAAAGAGAGAGAAAGCCTAGCATACGGGACAAAGGCAGGTTTATTTTTACTAATTTAGAGACATTTTGTAAACACATTAGACTGGGTTCCAGCACACAAACAGACTGGAGAGATAGCAAATAGTGCCGAAACATCATCTGAAATATATATATATATGTATGTATAAAAACATTTTTATTACAATTGTGAATGTCGCCTTTAATGTAAAGAGTTATATTGCAATATGTTTTAGAGCATTTCTTTTGGCCGATTGAAAGTGACAAAACAACGGAGAGACATGGTTTTCCTTGGACAGCGATGATATGTGTGTGAGGAAGTGGGAGTGTTTCTTTTCCTTTTTTCTTTGCTCAGGAGAATGTGGACGTGAAGCCAAGCTGCCTGAAGCTGGCCCTCCTTTCTGACTCATGTATAAAGCAGCTGCGATTGTGTGGGATATAAGTGGAATATGCAGCAGAGAGAGAGAGAGAGAGAAAGAGAGAGAGAAAGCGAGTGTGAGAGAGAGAGAGAGAAAGGAGGAGGAGGAGGAGGAAAAGAAAGAGTGGGATGTAAGTGCACAGTGGCAGGTGTCATGGATCCTTTCTTGCAATCTTACACCCCCATGCTGTGTCTTCATTATGTATGCTGTTCAGGCCCACACAAATACACACACACACACACACACACACACACACTAGACATTACACTGTGACCATTGTCCCAGTGGGAGAAATCAGGAAGCCCAGGCACTGCAAGAGCAATTGCCCACCACCTCTATGGATTTGGCATGTAATGGACAGCTTTTTCTCTTCTCTTTGCGCTGTTTATTGGCGATAAGCAATCAGCCTTAATGTTCCAAGCCTGCCAGGTGTCCCCTTGAGGATGAGGAAGCACAGCACGCATATCTTTCGCACCTCCTCAGGGCAAAGGCATTTTTGGCAGGGTATCTAAAAGAAGATGCATTTTTAAGTGACTTGGACTTCGTTCATGTGCCTGTACGTCTCTGGAAACATCATTTACACCAAGTCGCAAAGAAAAACAGGTCACACTTGCTTGACAAATACAGCTACAGTTTGGAAAATACTACTGGCTCTCTGCTAGAAAAGCCAGCGTAGAATAATAACCAACACAAACTGCATATATTCACTGTCAAAACAAGCCTTGTATCTCTGTTTTAGTCCACCTGTTCCTCGGCATACGTCTTATCCTCATTTCACCCTGCTCTTCAATGGTCAGGACCCTCACAGAGCAGGTATGATTTGGCTGGTGGATCATTCCCACCTCTAATTCGGTTTAGTGTTGTGCTGGTAGTGGATCAGACACAGCAGTGCTGCTAGAGTTTTTACAGCCCTCAGTTTCACTGCTGGACTGAATTCACTGATGCAGGACTAGAAGATGAGCAGCACAATCTGTGCAGCAGCAGATGAGCTACTGTCTATGACTTTACATCTACAAGGTGGACCAAGAAGGTAGGTGCATCTAACAGAGTGGACAGTGAGTGAACAGCATGTTTAAAAACTCAAAAAAAGCAGCACTGCTGTGTCTGATCCACTCGTACCAATGCAACACACACTAACACTCCATCCCCATGTCAGTGCCATCACTAGTGCAGTGTGGAGAATAGTCCACTACCTAAATCACAGCTGCTCTGTGGTGGTCCTGACCATTAAAGGACAGGGTGAAATTGGGATAGAACTGTTGGACTAAAATCTGTAATTGTAGATCTACAAGGTGCTCTTGTGTGGTCAGTGGAACTGATAAAACAGACAATGAGGGTAGATCAGAAGGTGTTCCTAATCCAGTGATTGTCTAGCAGTTACCAGAACCCTGATCTGTGCTGTTTGATTTTTTCAATAAGGCAAGTAGAAGTTTCTTGCAATGAAGCAACAAGAAAGTCACATAGTTCCCTTTGCTCAACAGCTATTTCCTCTGAACGAATAATTCATTTTCTCCAGTCACCTTGGATAACGAGAGTGTGCTGTACATGTGACAGTAGACACTAACAAAGAGTGTCAGCTCTCAGGACCAAACAGCTCCACCTGGGAACAACAGCCTTGATTATATACTTCTCGCTCTTTCTCTCTCTCACACTGAGGACCAATCACAGCAAGAGACTTTCTGCTCTCCTCTGAGCCTAACCACATAAAGAAACTGACTGCAGCTAATAACCAACTCAATAGCAGCTTCCAAACCTTTCCCAAGGCCCTAAATCTGTCTAAAAGAAGGGGATTTAAAGGACACTTGGTCAGTTTACAGCTTGTAACCTGTGGTGCAACATTTAACAAACACAGTTTTCAGACATGGAAGTCATTTCAGTCATTTTTAACAAATGATGCAGTTTCACCACTACATCATATTTTAGATACAGTCACTTTTGGAGTGAATACGTGGCTTGTTTTACAGAATTTGGAAAAAAAAAGTGTGGACTAATAGACCCTTCCTTACTCTGTAAATTTGCCTTTTTAGTGTTTGAATGATCTTTCACAGGCAGAGATAATATATATAGTAAACTTATGTGAACTCTGCCATGATTTCCCATGGTAGTTGCTTTGATTTGCTCTAGAGACAGCAAACAATGTATTCTCCGCCTCCAAATAGTAATTTTCCTATTCTGAATATGTGATATTTTGGATTAAAGGAGGTGCCTTTTTTGCCACCATAAAGGGCAAGCAATATTTATGAAAGTTCAACTTACATCAGATGCAGAATCAAATTGCTCTGTGGGCCTTGAATGAACCAGATTTTGCTCCACATGGGAGCGGCCATGTTTGAAAATGGGTATGTTACAGAATCTCCACCTCAGCTTAAGGATTCGGGCTCACGTCTCTTCAGGTCTTCAGGTGCGTCTCTTCCATGCAAGTTTGTTGAGGGCAGTGAGATTAGGGTGGCATGGAGCTTGATGTCGTAGACAGGCAGGTAAACCATCCAATCATTTACTTCTATCTGAATAAAATGATTGGAGAGAGTTTTCACACCCCTGTGGCTTATACAGAGATATTTTTGTCCTCATCATTTGTTTTACTGATTGCTGCTATAATGTAAACCTGTGGTCACCAACCTTTTTACGTACAATCTGAACAAATGAAAGATGTAAATGCCAGGCTTAGGCTACTTAAAAACAAAGCTGTGTATGTCTCCATCGCCTTCAATAACATACAAACATTAAACTGTTTACTTACTTCATTAATGTACAGCTGAGGGTTGGCTGTGGTACTTAGTGCATGAGGAAACAGGTGTTCTGACAATGCTGTGCTAATGATAACTATCCTACAACAGCCCTGCACATGCCCCACAATTTTTTGTTTTCATGTGTTTTTCATGGGATATGCATTTTCCTCCGGTGCAATATACATTCTTAGCTTACTGTTATTTGCTTCGTCTTTCCAAAAACGTACATGCTGAAAAAAAATTTCAAAAAATTAAAAATGTATAAACATGTATTATCACTATAGTTACCTTTAATTACCTCAAATTTACCCTCATAAGGGGATTTAGGCTGTGCATGGCTCTTGCTTATACTTATTTTTGCCTATACAAATGCCCTACCTTTTGAACAGGGTGGGCCATTTATATGGATACACCTTAATAAAATGGGTGGTGACCATGGTGGCCATTTTGAAGTCGGCCATTTTGGATCCAACTTTTGTTTTTTCAATGGGAAGAGGGTCACATGACACATCAAACTTATTGGGAATTTCACAAGAAAAACAATCGTGTGCTTGGTTCTAACGTAACTTTATTCTTTCATTAGTTATTTACAAGTTTCTGACCACTTATAAAATGTGTTCAAAGTGCTGCCTATTGTGTTGGATTGTTAATGCAACCCTTTTCTACCACTCTTCACACACTGATAGCAACACTGCAGGAGAAATGCTAGCACAGGCTTCCAGTATCCGTACTACACGGTCACACATTTCCATGCGGTAGCACAACTCGAACATTGTGTGACAGCGGCTTTGTGTGTCCTGTACAGAATGACGCAGCTAAACTAACTTAAAGGACATAAGTGAAGCAGCCATGGTTTATCGAGGTCAACCACTGATGGAAAGAAATGTAACAATATTTTTAAGACAAACCACCTGCTCCACCCTGACAGCAAGCAGACGGCAGACCACTGTTGACCCACTGAGGGCAAAGTTGGAGGTCCACTAGTGTTTTGCACAACGTTTTCTGGACGGACCACTGCTGATTAAACAGAATTTTAGAGAAAATGCCACATTTTAGCACTTTTCCATTCACAGTCCAACTTGCATTATTTCTCCTTCATTAAGTTCTTTTTGTTATTCTTTATAAATAAGATTAATAAATAATTTTAATCCAGCACTGTGTCAACATTTTTATCATTTAATCATTTTATATCAGGCTTATACTCATTATTATATCTCTCAGAGTTGTTGGTGATATTTGTATTAGTTTGTTTTCCAGAATAAAAGTCTCTGTGAATGTAAAATCTGTTTGAGGAGATTATAAATGAGTTATATCCTGTACAGGACAGTAATCTGTTGTTTTTATGCCAGTGGACCAATATATGCTCGCTGTTTTGGCAGCCTTTAAGATATCTAGCTTATTCTTAAATCCAGCTTTCTGGAACGTTTCATAGCGTACAATAGCATCATGAAAAAAATGGCTGTTTGCTTCTTTTTTTTATTATGAAAATTACATTAGCAAAGACTCCAAGGGCTTCCAGAATTTTCACATGGCCATTTGAATAATATTTGGACACCCTGCTCTAGATCTATTTTATTATTATCTCTTACTTCAGAAGAAACCCCAGGTGAGAGGTCTCCATACAGTGCCATATAAAAGCAGGCCTATGTATTTATGGTATACTATGATATTGCTTTACTTTACTTTGTGCTTCTACTAGTTTCAAAGTGACCGAACGTTTATATCTTCTCAAAGAAAACTTTACTGGGAGAAACTAGCCTTTTATTTGTAGTACTTTTTTTTCTCTGAAAGAAGGAGTTTTATAGGATTTAAAACCACTATGTTCCTGTTTTGTTAAAACTCCCCATATATTGGAAAATACCCACCTGCTCACTGTTTATTCATTATCTAGTTCTATGTCTGTGTGAGTGTGGAGACCTTTATCCCTCTCTTCATCCTCTAATGAGATCTGAAAACAGGAGCATGGCATCCACCCAAACACAACACTGAGTGAATGAACACCTGCAATCACATTTTGTTACCATTTTCCAGACGAGGACCTGCTGACATCTTAATTAAGCTTTTCCCCCCTTCACCAAAGGACAAAATCTCAGGCAATTCGATATAAGTCTGACTGGTTAAAGTCACAGTGTAGTCATTGATTAAATCCCTATTATGTCCTCTCTCTTTGTCAGATTGACCTATTTTCAAGTTATGTCTAAGAAACAAAAACCCTAATGTCTTAAATGTGTCTTGTAAGCAACTCCAATCCTTCTTTAAGTAGTACTCGTGGATCTCTGAATATGCAGTTAGTCCCTCCCTCTCCCCCATCTTCATTAACACTCCACTGATAGGCTACAGCTGTAAAGCCCCTGTAAATTGAGAAGATTGGTGCCTTAGGTTTATGGCATAATGCTGCTTTCAAGGTGTCAGACTTATCGGAAAAATGAGTTTCCCTCCAGGAGAGACCACATTAAAACCATTTGCAGTCAGAAGCTTAAGTGGGACACATCGAATTATTTGATGCAGCATAAACTGGCAGAGTTGTGACATCCACACTATTTGCATCATGGCCGAACAGTATATCAACCGCAATAACTCTAATAATGAAGTACATTATTCTAACAGTATGGTCATTTTTGAACATCCCCAAGTAACACACATTATTCTGCTATATTTTGTTCAAAAACAGCAGTAGAAAGGTGAAATTAAAATGACACAATATAAAAAAAAGCTTGGCAGCATCTACGTTTTGTTTCTTTTTTAACTTCCCACACAAACAACATGAACGTGACCAAGTCGGGGGAGAGTTGAACTTCTGAGAAAACTACCACCAGTCTTGAAAGTGGAAATGCCCAGCCTTAGCGTTGGCAACTTATTTAGCTCCTAAATTTTGTATCACAGGGAAATTTTAAACAGTTTAAAAGCTAGATTTTTTTACTGGAGGAAGTCAAGGATGTAGTCAGATCATTACATAAATAATATACAAACATTTGTAAAGTTTATCCAATATTTACTGCAAAAATTTCTTTCTATTATTATTTTTTTTGTCTTCTTTAGGGTGTACATATACAACTCTGCGCAAAATCCAGAGGCCACCCTTTTGTCATTTAATTTCAAAACATCATTTAATTTTCCCATCAGAATGAGAGAATATTTGATTCACTTACATAAAGACAGGAAAATGCAAAGGAAAATTCAAGATTTTCCAACACTGGCCTCGATTAAAAAGGCTGAGAAACTGGGACCACTGAAATCTGTCACAACAAAATCTCTCCCTTCAGATAAATGTGCTAAAGGAGCAATCTGTAATACTGACACCAAGCGTCCAGTCATTTTATGATTAAGTACAGTAAATATCCTACGGATTGCTCCTTAAATCTTTCATCTCTGAGAGCTTGTCTCTCACTTCAAATCCTTCCACTGTGAAAAGGTCTGAAACGGAGCACTTTCCGATCAAAGGATATGGACACAAAAGAAGAGCATTTGCACATCTGCTATTAGGATATTGATATTATTGTTAGTGGATGTTGGATTGTAAAGATCAGAAAATGAAACCCAACCCAAATTTAAAAGCAGAAGAATGGAAGCTGTTATAAAGGACATAGACAAAGGTATGAAAAAAATGGATATATTATATTAATTGAGAAGTTAGTGGCATTATTTTCACCTGAAGTGCGGGCTTGTGATTCTGATTCGGAAAAATGAATAAGAATTTAAAGGCTGGTTTGGCATTAAAATAATTTGCAATGTGACAAAATGAAGCACAGCTCAAACCTGTAATGACTTTAGTTAGAAAAGTTTTATTTGTTGTACTCATTATTGACTGAATGTATTTTCCATTCATTCCATTTTTATGCAACTGAACCTCTCTGTTATTATGGATAGAAAACAGAAAAACAAGTAAACAAGAAAGAAAAACTACAAAATTGTGAAATATGAATGACCACACAGGGTAACTTTTGCATTGAAGTACTTCGAAAATGAAGGGGAAAAAAAAACAACCCAAAAAAATAAAGAAACACAAAGTACCCAGACTAGGTTTCAAGGTAGCTCATTACATTTACAAAATACAGTGTCCTGTTATGTTAAAGAAGCATTGTCTGAACAAACTGGTTCTGTGAAAACCCCCAAATTCAAGCAGCTTTCAAAAATCTGTTATACAAATGTTGAAATGTTTCTCTCACATATTTTACAAATCTGTCACTGATTATAAAACATGTTTCGACCCCAGGTCACGGAGGACCCTGGAGTGCTGTGCCTTCAGAAATCAGAAGTGAAAAAGAAAACACAAAAACAAAGAGTGAGAGAAGTACAAAACGCTCTTTTTGTCAACACGTCATGTCGAGGGAAATAAAGTACAATCTGTGGGGGGGTGGCTTTCTTTTTCTCTATTATTTAAACACAATGGCCAAGCCTGAGTGAAGCTGGAGCATTCTCCCATTTTCCGAACCCTAATTAGAACACGGTGTGGGCTAACGTACTCTGCCCATGGAAATCTATTGATTGCAAATGCTTCAAATTTCAGAAATAGGTGAAATCTGTGGCTGGAAAAAACTGTTACGGTGGTCTGTAAAACCGGAGCTTGACGTGGACTCTGCTGTAGATTGATGAAATATTCAGGACAAACCCAAACCCTATCAAACTGTGAGTGGGGATAGAGATAGAGAAAGAGAGACACAGAATAAAAGAAATACCAACATCTCCATCAGCATGTTGTATTTAGATTGCAAGGAAGTGGAGAAAAACCTGTTCATTTATTTCCAATTTGTATCAAAAGGATGTCAGTATTGGTCAATAAGGTATCTGTGTTTAAAAATGCTTGGCTTTGGCTCACAGTACACAGCACGCAGTACAAACCCAAGATGATTTATTGTGTGTTGATTTAAAAAAAAATGTATACAGATGTGTGTACATATGTACATACATAAACACACACACACAAATATATATACAGTATTGTGCAGAAGTTTTAGTCACCAGAGATTGGGATTTTAAAAAGCTATTTATATTATTCCAGTGAGTGTGATATTCTGTTTAACTTTTTCCAGATCTCTCCTCAAGTCCGTATTATTTGAGGTGATCATCCAGTACCTAGTTTTAGTGGTTAATAAATAATTATTTTAAATAATGTGTGCTGTGGATTTAACAAATTCATGCATTCAACAAGAATCTGAACAAAACATTGTTCTTCAAACTCACTCTCACCTACTGCTTTATAGAAAAACATTATACTCCTTATTTGTTTTATATTATTACTGTTTTGTATTAACTTTGATTATATATAACTTCATACAAGCACCACACATTAGTTTAAATATATATATAATTATCTTAGGTGCCTAAGACTTCTGCACTCTACTGTCTGTATATGTATTCGAATGACAGGTTCCTTGGTGGCTGTATGACTAGTCTGTGAATAACTGGAGCAGACAATGGCCAGCTCATTAAAACACACTTAACCACAGTCACTCATGACATTTTCACAGATGTCCTTCCTCCAGTGCTCCGGATAAAACAGCAGATTCTAACCCGCTCCCGAGTCAGTCTAGACATAAATGAGGTATGGCACCTTAAATGAGGCGTAGCAGCAATGCAAGGTTGTTGAGATGAAAAAAAAAAAGAAACAAATAAAATCACACAGCAAGATAATCAACAAGTTCAATATGCTATGCTCTACTGATCAACAACAAACCAAATTCGCTCCCTTTGCCCAGGTTAAGATTTACATCAGAGTATTTACACTATCAACAAACTTGACAAATTGATATGTGTGTTTCTTCCATTTTCTTTTTTAGATTAGTCTATGTAAAGGTAATGGTGGCCAAATCGATAGGCTGCTTATTCAGTAACAGAACAGGTCTCAGATCTCCTTTCCATTCATCGTTATAATGTATGAGCCACGAAACAACCTGTGCAAAACAAGTCCGGTTTTCATAATGAAAACAGGCTAAAAGACAACACTGATATGAACCAAAATATTGCACACTCAAGACGTAGAAGTAAACAGGTCTCTCGTACTGGCACAGCATGTGTGTCGACACTGGACACAGCTTTTTTTTTGTTTGTTTGTTTTTTTTCAGCTCCATCTTGTGAAGGACCGCTGCTGTTTTGTCGGCGAAAGCGTCCCTCTCAGCCTCTTATTGCCCCACTTTAGTCTTTCTGTCCTTTGAAATGTTTTTTTTTGTTGTTTTCGTCTTAGAAAAAGAGTTTCAGAGTGGCTGTTATTTATTTTATTTTAATTTTTTGCTGAGAGCAGTCTGGGTTTGTGTGTGTGTGTGTGTGTGTGTGTGTGTGTTCTGGCAGTATGGCGTATGTCCACTGTAGGTTTATAGGGAGGGTCAGGGAGCCTGACGTTTTGGGCAGGTGTGTGGGTGAGTCAGGTCCGCAGAGGGGGCAGGGCTCTGTGATTGGCTGCTCACATGCCTGAGGCTCCCAGGCCCATGGCGGCGGTGTGGCTCATGCAGGGAAGAGTCTGCACAGCTTTGGGGAAGTCATGGACCACGATGCGTCCGTTCTCACCACCGCTGCCGTTCCCGCTCATCCGCGTCAGTGTGGAGCAGCGCATGGCGTCGTTAATGGATTGCTGGCATGAACACAATGGCAGAGTTAGCAAACAGGAATGGAAACATGGGCATAAGTGCTTGAAAGATGTTGGTTTTAGTAGAGAACGTTAAGAGGCTCTTCACACCTTGCATTAAACTGTTTTTAGTGAACGGGCCACAAAATTTCTGTTAGAGATACAAACACTCTTAAATATGAGGGTTCTTGTTCAAAGGAAATGGTTCTAATAGAACCCCAAACACTCAAAGAACCTTTGGCATGATTAAAAGGTTCTTCACATCATGAAGGGGTTCTTCAGACTGATGGAGAATGTACTGTAAACTGATCTCTACATCACCTTTCAGACAAGGCTTCTATTTGAAACTAAAAGGGGTTCTGTTACAGTGTGAAGCTCGTTACAATTGAAGAACCGTATAGAAGCCTTTTCTGAAAGGTGCTACATAGAACCATCTACAGCCCAGAACCCTTGTATGACCATTGTTTTTAAGTGTGTACGTTAGGAGAAATGCATCTTAAAAATGGAGGTTAATGAAAGATGGAGGATACGTACAGCTGGAGAATCCAGAAGCATGAATATTAACTGAGTACACTAAAGAATAGACCATTAGCCATTTTTAAAATTTCCCTGCAGCCAGACACAATTCTTTCCCAACAATCCTGACTCCACTGGACCAAGGAAAAGCTGACCACCACTTTTTATCCAGATATGACCTGGGCATAAAACACGTGTTTATGCAAGGTGTAAACCAGCTCTTAGAAATTATTCAATCCAATAGTCATCCCCCACCCCACCATGGAGCTCTACAGTGTTCTACAAAGTCTAGGAACTGGTCAAATATTTAGTTGATTTTCTAAACACAAATATGTTTACATATCTTTTACAGGGAACAAAATTCAGCAAGGGATTTTTCTACTAATTTCAGTGCATGATTATTATTATTTATATAGTAATTTCTATTACTATATAAAAGAAGCATGATGCTGCATCTTTGGATGCACTCTGACAGAATCCCAGTGTGTGTGCCCATAACAGAACATAATTGAGATCTCTAAGGGCCCATTAAACGCTGGTAAACAGGATGCTTGTGTGGTTAGTAAGGAGAGGGTTTTTATATTATAATGCAGAGCTTGCAGCTAGTCTAATTTACATTTAAATTTCCAAGGAATTTGGATATCTCTCCCCTTGCCTCTGCCCTTAATGCCTGATTACCAATTGTCTGTGAGGACAAAGGCCCACCTCGTAAATCTTTTTACTCTAATTACAATATTCCTGCAGTCTTTTACATTATTGTTATATCATAATGGTCCAAGACAACATGGAATAAAATACTGTTTAATTAATGTGTTATGGTTAAAAATGTTATACTCCATAGCCCTTAAAGCTGCCATTCCAGAGCTGAAATGCTTTGTTATGACAATGCACAATACCAAAACTTTGTGGTTACACCTTCTATTGTCTACAATCAGGTATTTTAAGGTGCATCATTTGCTCAAATGTCAACACAGTTTGCATGATTTTCACAATAAACACGGCCTAACAGAATGCACAAGCCACAAAGTGGGTGTGAGATTACTATAGACTGACCAATAGCTCTACAGTTACTGCCTTCATTTGGAAGTATTGTTAAGACGGGGCTCTGCAGTGGAAAATGAGAGGAAAACAACCCTTGTTGCTGATAAACTTAACAGAATGTAACTGACAAAAGAAAATCTAGAATCCGATTGGCTGCAGCCAAAAAATATTGACATGTACTTCACCCAATGCTGTTTTTGCCTGTACCATATATAACTACACACTGTGGACAGGCACCTATTTTACAGATAGGGCTAAAGTGGAGGATAAATTGGTTGAAGTGAGTGGCAAAAATGACTGTTTCAGAAGAAGAATCCACAAGCACATCAATTTTTTTCAATTATTTTTGTGCAACGGTTGCTGCGGGGAGCGATACAAAAGACAATTTAGTTTTTGATTTTTTGCTTCTTTTGAAGTAAAACGAATCCAAAAACATGCAGAATGTACTAAACATATTTAATGTTAAGTAAATGCCTTTCTTTTTGTAGCTCCTCTTCCCTGTTTACAGCATGAAAAAGTGCAATTTGAAAAACCAAGCAGATGCAGCAAAGAATGTGTCATTGGTGCCACTGTGAAAATAGAGTGGTTTAAACACACACTGAAGGGGGCTCATGTTCAAGAAGGTGGAAAACCCCTGCTCTAGAGCGATGGAGCTCCATTCAGTATCTTTAGGATGAGGCGGTATGTATGATCCACACTCATTAATCCATCGTCCAACACCTGATTTCTATTGCTTGCGTGGTTAAACGCCATCAGATCCTCACAGAAGTGTCCCAGCATTCTGTGTAAACTTTCACAGGGCAGAAGAAGCTGTTATTGCCACAAATGTTCCTTAATTAAATCCTTAATATTTGTTATTAATAACTTTTATTGTTGGTTGAGCAGACTGTCCAATTTTAGACATGAATCAAGAGAGTTTCCCCATTACCTGACTCCAGTCTGGATGCACTCACAACCAAGATGACCACATAGCAGCACTAGACAGTGGGTTAAAAGACCATTGATAAGTGTGAATCATTTCCTCCGTTTGTGAGAAACGGATCTCTTGTATTGCTTTTATTGGCCATGCTTCTGTCTGTTATAATCAGAGCTAATGGTCTTGACACCAGCTAACGATGTGTGTGTTTGACTTGTGCATATCTTGAATCTTGGAAATTATTTCATTTCACGTCACTCGATTGCTCTCCGTAGATTAAGTTATACGCCTGATTCTAACTAATTATCTAATACAAAAACGCGTCCAGTCTCACTTTACAAATATAAAAAACGGCCAGCTGTGAAATGTAACTCCTGTCAATCGAATTAACAAAGCAGATCCACTTAAGTCTGTTCTATTATAGTGTTACAGCAGCATAGAGTTCCTGTCTAAGTCTGTTGTGGCTGCTGCTTTGGGTAATTACCTGTCATAGAGATATTGATCATGAGAAACTGCGGAGGAATGTGCAGGTGAAGTTGAGATGACATGGAGAGGACGGAGGCGTTTGATTTGTTACATGATGTTTCCGCACTCATCAGGAGAGTAAGCTCAATTAAGGTAAACACAGCTTAAATCAGGACGGCACTAATTACAGTTTGGATGCCGACAGATTGGCGAGAAAGCAGAGGGCACGTTCAACGTGATTTGAAGAGGGGAAGTGACACTTTGCATATAGTTGTGTGGGAAAGCAGACGACCTGGCAGTTTTTATATTTTATTTTTTTTGCATAATCTTCAGTCTAGACAGTCCGACTGTTTCTGCAATGTTAGTGGAAAAACATGGACGTGGGGTGTCCATGGGGACGAACTGGGGCTAATGTGCATAACCACAGCTCTCACACAGAGAGAGAGAGAGAGAGAGAGAGAGAGAGAGAGAGAGAGAGAGAGAGAGAGAGGGAAAACAAAGTGGAAATGAATAAAAAGAGAAAGCAGAGAAAAAGGGAGACGTGCTGCTGAGGGAGGAATTGTGTCGAGGAAGAAGGAAGAAAGGCAGAGAGTGAGGGAGCATGCGTTACTGAGGGCCTAATGCACTAAAGCTGTTTCTGTCAGGCTTCATGTGCAAATGGGATCTATTTTGTTTGACACGTTTGATTCAAAAATTCGTGTAAACACAAAATGAAATCTAGGCGTCTAAGAGATGATATAAATTATAACACCAGATTATTATTATTGTTAATTTATTATTTTATGTTAAAAAAAATGCATATTTTTGGGTTTGTGTACCTTTTGTTATTTGCTTTTCCGTTTCTAATCCTGAAATAAAAAAAAACACCCCCGGAGAACTACCCATTTCTCCATTTTGAATGATACAATGAAAGGTCCACTGACCTCTGGCTAATCCACAGAGAGCACAGCTTGAGTCACCCAGAGGTCTGTGCACCTTTCGTTACATCATCCAAAATGGGGAAATAGCTCGTCTGTTTTTCTATTGCAGACTTCGATACGGAAGAATCAGGTAACGAAAAGTACAGAATCGAGAAAGGGGTTGTTCTCTGTTTTTTCTATTTCAGGATTAGAAAAGCAAAACCAAACAAAGAAACTTACACAGACCTTTTGGGAAGATTTTCTAGTGTTGGTGTCATAGCGGTTAAACACAGGCACAACATGCGGAAAGCACATTAACCAACAGAAATAAATCTTTCATCTCAAGCCATTGGCTTTCCAGCTAAGTATTTTAACATTTTATTGATCTCACCCAGAAGGTTCAAATGGGACACACCTTCATTTGTTAAGACTGCACTCTCTTCATCTCTGGAATATTTGGCAATTTCGATGGTCCCATGGTTGAATATTTTCATTGTTTTCACCTATTTTTCTTCCTTTCTTTTTCTATAACTGCTTTATCCTGGTCTGTGTTGCAGTGGGTTTGGGGCAAGGACACACCCTGGGCAGGGTGCCTGTTCATTACAGGGCATCATATATTCTCACACTACATCACAAGAATGGACATCTTGTGTAGTAAATTTGGGAGGAAATCAGAGCACTTGGAGAAATACGTCAAACTCTTAATGGTGACTAGGGGTAGGAATTCAACCCAGAACCCGGAACTCCAATCCTGGAGATGAGTGGCCGTGACACTACCTGTTGCTCCAGTGTTCTGTGCTTTATACAACCTAAACATAATTAGCTTCTAAATATTGGTTGCTTGCTGGAACACCTACGTTCAGCCCTGAGAAAGAATAATCACGTAAAGAGAGAGAGAGAGAGAGAGAGAAGAGAGAAGAGATGAGGCTGGTAGCACTGCCATGAGGAAATAGAGACAGTGATAGGTCAGTGTGTGGGTACAATGAGAGCTTGGTTTTGAGTGATTGAGGTAAAATGGGGTCATAGAATAGGGGACTAAAGCACCTAACCCCACACCCACACAGCGTTTATATTTTAACTGTGTGATCACTGTACACGTTGTAACTCTGCAGCTCAGTGTAACTGCCCTCTAGAGCAGCAGGACAGTGAAAAGTCTGAGGAGGAACAGCCACCTTCATCCTGCGAGACTCAGTCCTGGATTTGTAGCAGAACTCCACCAGCGCCACCAGCATGGCCAAGCCCAATCCTCCAATCAGGATGTAGAACACACCGGCCACATTACTGAGGCTCAGAGCACTTGTCTTGTCCTACAGGAGGAGACAGAGCCATGTCAGAGGAAATTACAGACAACAAGCATTGAACAGGCAAAGAAGTGATGTATTCACCAGTGAAGTCTGGTCAAAACATTTCATACATCTGGTTATGGGATTGTTGTAAGAATATTATATTGTTATTCAAATTATTTCTAGACATTTTGCCTGTTTTAAGTCATTTATGTCTAAAGAAGTTGTCTTAATTTGTCTTGAGAATTTTTTTTTTTTTTTTTAAGAAATTATAGATGACACAAGTCACATCAGTCAAAGGTTTAAGTTCTTTAGATAAAATCATTTAAAACAAGCTAAAAAATGTCTAGAAGTATGTTAAATAATCGAAAATTATTCTTTCTAAATGTCTATTAATTAGATGTTTTCAATCAATGAGATTTTTACAGTGCTCACATGCTAAAGTTGGTGTTGACTTAAAGCGTCCTTGGGTATCTAGAAAGGCGCTATATAAGTGTAACTATAAATAAAATAAACAAATATATAAAGAACTACACATAATGAACAAACTGCAGACAAACACACACACACACACACACATCCACACATCTGGCCTAATAAAAATCCACACACTAGATCAAAGCAGGATGCTCATTCACTCACTATCACTAACACACACAGAAACAAAACAGAGACATCAGCTAAAACACAGACAAAACATTAAATAAAAACAAATTTAATTAAATCTTAAATAAATGTCTCCTGTAAATGGTGTTTTTCCACTCCACAAATTACCAGAATCGTTAGCACCCAAAACTAGTTGAGTTTAGGTTCAGGTTCAAAATAAAAATGACAATGTAATGTTCTTTTGATTTAAAGTATGCCATGGTGAAATAAGCTAGTCAGGCAGCTAACACTATTAGTATTTTGTTACAACGCAGTCTCACACCTATTCGTGATATAGTCACATATATAGGGGACTGCAATTCGTGACGTAGTCGCATATTTCCGACATTTTATGCGACAATATCACGATCATAAGTGAATGGGTAATTACCATAGAAACATTATGTGACAGTAACACGAAAACTCTTCCTCATTACAGGGTCATTACCCATATAACAAATAAAAAGGCATAATGAGAATTACATAACATAGGTTGTTATTCCAACAAAGGCATAAAGTATTTTATTATAATATTTCTCCTAAGCAATGCTTATTATTGGTGTCCTACTTTAGCTGTAACGCTAATGAGAACATTTCTTTCACTTAACGTTATTTTGACTATTTTTCAAAAGGTTAATACTGAAAAAGAACATTTCTCTAGTCATTATTTCTTTCGATATTTTAGCAAATAATGAATTAATAACGTTATATTTTACGTAAATAAAAATAAGACTGGTATTAACGGATGGTAATGACGCCTTAATGAGGAAGAGTTGTCGTGTTATTGTCGCATAACACGAGGCACTGATATGACGGTTTCTATGGTAATTACCCATTCACTTTAGGATCGTGATATTGTCGCATAAAATGTGGAAAATATGTGACTATGTCACGAATTGCAGTCCCCTATATAAGTGACTATATCACGAATAGGTGTGAGACTGGGTTGTTTGTTAGCCTTCACAGAATGATTGTTGTTCATATTGACAAGATGATCTGTGTAAATACAGATATGTTTTTTTTTACTATACATCAGTCTGAAGCAGCAAAGGTATTAATTACCTAATTAACAGCATATAATTAAACAAGACAATTAATCTTCAATAATCCCTGTGGCACTGTGTTAGCAGCAGTTTAAAAAGAAATTAGTATCTGACTTTACAAGTTTCAGATGAAGTGAACGTGTTCCTCTTCCTCGAGGTTTGTGGCACTGAGTGTATGGGGGAGTCCTAACTAACGTGGAATTGGAGATAAAAATTGTGTTAAATAAGTATTTAAGTGTTTTTTGAACGTGTAGTGGAAAAGCACCAAAATCACCAAATTAAACTTAATTGCTACGTTTTTTTTAACGAACTGTCAATGATTCAGGAAAAATCAAATAACTAATCATTAATTGTCTGTTTTGAGGTCAGACTTGGTGAGCCATTAGCACCAATTAAACTGCTCACTGATAAACGTTTATATTTATATAAATGACTACATTTATATCAATGACTACATAACAAAAATTCATTCTCATGAATACAATCATTACATATTTATCATGAGTGAAATCCAAACATGCACTCATGCACTAAGACAAGCACAGAATCTGAGCTAACCTCAAGACTGACATCGTAAACTAGGCTAGTGTCCTCTTTCTCATATCTACAACAACACAAGCCACAATCCATCAACACACAAACAAAGTACTGAAGGAGTTACATGACTATATTTTGAGTGGTGGATACCCATGCAGGTCAGAGTGAGACTCATGGGAAAAGTCTAGTTGACAGTCAGAGGGAGGAGTCTTATATTAGGTCTTTGGGGAAACTACTATAGCATAATGCCCTTTCTGTATAGTGAGCATCTGTCAGTCAAAAGGGGAGGGAGGGGCTTAAAATGTCCAGCAGTTGCTTGATTACAACATTTCAACAGTGGGCTGTGGTGTCTCCTGTGCTTTTCATGCAGGTGTGTGTCTGTGATAAAGCTGGTGGATGGGGCCTTAAACAGGACGACAAAGTCCACTGGGTTCACATCCAGGGTTGCCAACTGTCCATATAGTTTATGATAATATTTATTTTAAAAAAAATGTCTGGATTTATTTAGAAATAAGCAAGAACATCCCTATTGAGTTACCTACTGGTCTATTTAAGTTCAACTCAGATGTACAAGTCTATATATAAGAGCCTGACCAAAAGCCAGTGAAGTAAAGTAGGTTGTTACAGATTCAGGGCAGTTTTTAGAAGGGAAACAACTCATTTTATTGGCTTCTCATTTAGCCAGTTATTCAGTCTGACAGTCAGTCAGTCAGTCACTTACCCATTCATGTTACCAAACTGCCCAATTCAAAAAAATGTTAGCTAACATGCTCCAGCAGTGGCTAGCATTCTGCCAAGGAATGCAGGGAAGGGAGGTCCAGCTTACCAACCCAGACGCTCCTGGACTCCCAGCCACAGATGGCTGAGGCATCACTGGAGACCGAATTTGTGAACTTCTGATGACATAGCTGACACTTAGACAGTTGTGCTAGTAGCATGTGCGTTCAGGTCAGGCTTCAAATTTAGCAGAAGCAGCCTTGGTCGTGTTGGCATTAAATTTCATGCGCAGACCTCTAAATATAGTCAAATCCTGTAGCCAAATGAACGTTTTGTTCAGTGAAATAATAAGTAACAGTTACCTGTCAAAACTTGAGCAGTAGCAACTACTGCAGTGTCATGTAACATACAGAACTGCAGGAACTACAGCGCTAAAAAACAAAGTACCCCACTGAGCTACTCTCGTTAAATTCTAAAGTCTAAAGTGGCCAGTCAAGTCAGTAGAAATAAGAAATTTAACGTTGGCAACCCTGGCCATATCCCAAATTCATGCACACTCGAAGGGCATACAGATAGGAAGGACAGACAGACTGGTCAGACTCAGGGCGAAGGTGAAGGGCTCATCTCTTACTGAGTTTCTGCTCACTCTCTTCACGCTCACATTTATTCAACTCCACTGGATGAGGCAGCACAGAGCAGTGGTAATACGCCTACCCCGCAGGAGATGCTATAAAGGGCTCTCTCTTCACCACTCCTGTCTAATTACAGCATTATTTACATATTATTTAGCAAAGATAACTTTATTAAGCTCAGATTGCAGTCTCCACTGCCCCTGACAAAAACAAGAGAATTAAGAAACAGAGTGCTCGCAATTCGAGAGGCATGTGTGCGAAGCTAAAACCTTTGCGGCTAATTAGACCACTGCAGCGGTCCGCTAAGAACTTTCAGAATGTAGTGTATTATGTATCACTAATTAAAACCAAACACAATTAACATAAATGTTCTCCCTCAGAGCAGCGTTTCATAGTTTTGTTGGATCAGGTACATGTTTCTGGCTAATGGGAAATATGGCGGTGCTATATCACTTCAATACTGCTGTTTTTTTTTTTTCTTTTTAAAATTAATAAATTACAAAAATTACACAGGTGCCAAAGGTCTGTAGACACATCTTATAATTAGGAGTATTATCAAAATTAACATTTTAACCCAGTGGTTTCAAAGTGGGGAGCTCATACCAGTCACTGAAGACATGTGGGGATTAAATGTGTCATTTTTGCACAGCAAATATACAGGTTTTAGGCTTTTTCTCTCAGGAAGCTGTTTTATAATAAAGTTTTTGTGCAGGGAAGCAATTAGGATCAAGTATGTTTAAAATGACTTAAGCACAATCCATTTATTTTTTTTATCTATATGTAGTTGTAGATTTTATGAATGTATAAACAAATTCCAGTGGTGCTTGGAAGTAAAAAAATATGGGGCACAGCAGAAAAAGTTTGGGAACCACTGCTTTAACCCGTATAAACCAATGCAAGTATTCTTTTTTTTAACTTTAATTGATCATTTATCAGATTTGGCCACAACTTCCTGCCATAATTAATTCTTTTTCGAAGAGCCATGGTGCATTAGCTGAATATTATTTTGGATGTTCTTCAGCATAGAGCTGCATTCTCAAACAAACATTACTTAGGGTCCTGTAATGGTGTTTCTGACAAACATCAAATGAACGAAACTTTACGCTGCACTACCCTCTACCCTCTAAATGCTCTTCTTTCATTTAAACTCTGCAGGACATTAGAGGTCCAGGAGGAGAGGTGATCACCACTGCTCTAGCGGTACTTCAAGCTACTACAAACAGACCTCTGATGAGTAAAATAATGTCAAAGCCCACAGGAAAACACAGTAAATGTGTGCTTGGAGAGAGAGAGAGACATTAAAAATAGCCCTTTTTGAAAAAAGAAAAAAAGAGTGATACAGTAAGAATAGCCCGTAGCTCAGTGTGGATGGTGGAGGGGCCGGGGGGGTTTTGTGGGGGGTTTAACTGAGGGTTAACAGCGCAGGATCAACGAATGAACTGACCTTTCGTCCGGAGTCCGTGCTTCCACATTCTCCTTTATCGTACCACCATTTGTTTTTCAGTTTGTCTAAGACGGCTTGCTCATTGTGTTTCAACACCGCTAGGTTTATGGGGATTCTTCAACCAGGGAAATAACATAAATAACATGGCCCATGTTATTTTATGTTATTCGGCATATGGTCAAACACACATATATATACACACACACACACCCGCTCTTATTAACTCAAGCCTTCTTTTCATACTGTAGCACCATGCACACGCACACACTCACATCAGAAAGAAAAGACATCTTAACAGTTCATAGTGAAAGTGATATGCATTAATACTCCATCTAGCTGTGTTGCCTTGCTCCCTGCTGCAAGATGTGTATTACTATATCACTTTGGGTAACCGGCAGGCTGAAAACACTCTTTCTCATTTAATCCAAAACAAGGTCTTTGCGTGCTATAGCAGGCGTCCAGTAACCCATCTCGGGGAGGGGTGGGGGGGAAGAGAAAATATATTTTTGTGGGGTTTCCTCCATTATTTTGGCTCATTTGAGTAGTTTTATCCAATGTGTTCGGTCTGAGAGTGTTTGGGCAGCGCTGGGTTGCCGGTTACCCACCCCGTGGTGCTGGATCTTTACCCGCTGGGTTTGTCACATGGGGGCTGACCTTGGAATCACCTCCCCCGCTGCCGCACTCGCCCTTGTCGTACCACCATTTGTTTTTCAATTTGTCCAACAGGCCCTGCTCGTTCAGTTTTAACACTGCCAGGTTTACTGGGTTTCTTGAAACGATAATGAGACAATAGTGTGGTCAGTGGCACTTTCAGTGGCAGAGTCTGGTCTTGAGCTCGAGAGGTTAATGCATGGAAGCAGCAGGGTTGAGCTGAGCCTGTGTAATATGTATGTTAAGGTTTTTTTTTCATGGAGAACAAATGCTTTCGTTAGTTGCTTTTTTTTGGGCGAAAAAAGATGGGTTTTACCAAGCAGTGGGCAGGACCTACTCAGGGAAAGAAGACTAGCTTTAGACAAGCTCAGAGTCGCTACTCATGGCATTTATCCTTTAACAAGGTGCACGTTATGGGGTAATAAGTGCTTACTGACCAGGAAAATTCCCATATTTATTCAGAAATGATTCAGAGATGTGCAGTTAACCCTAGTCACAGTTTTTTTGTGTCATTTATTTCACATGAAAATATTCAGCATAATTCACATACATACATCATTGGAACAGCCAATTGGCAATAACTACATAGGTCAAATACTCTCTGAACCACTTATATTTATCAGATCTCCAGCCCGTTATCTCTATAGTGGTTGGGTTAAAGTTCTGTCTTTTTATCTTTATCCTCATCTACTTAACAGAGCACCACAAAAGGGGAAAATACCATTCACTCTCCAAGCACGTCCAAGGCATTTATCTGGTGCCCACACCTTTACCCAGAAGTCCTGCACACCATCCAGAGCTTAAAGGCACAGACACACATTTGATTGCACAGCATCTTGCTCAGTGCTCAGCAATGCAAACAAACAGCGTCCATGCCTCTGTGATTGGAACACTCAGTAAAACCCAATGAGTTCTTTCTCCAACCCAGAAGAGCAAGTCAGAAAGAATTCAGAGAGAGAGGGAGAGAGAGAGAAGAGGATAGAGAAAATAAGGGAGGAAGTGAGAGTGAAAGGTAAAGTGGGAGGAGAGAAAGATAAAGAGAGATTCTGGTGAGAATGTGTATAGAAAGCGGCAGTATTTTTGGTGAGATGATTTTACTGGCTGAGGGCGGTGGGGAATGGGAGCAGATGGACAAAAGGAGAAAAGGGCGAGACATAGTGGTCAGTTACTTCACAGCTTTACAGTCCAGCTCAGGGCACAACAACTTACATCATCAACAGTGGTCAAAATGCATCAATCTGATCGTCCCTTGAGTATCTTAAATCTACGTTTTTCCTTTTAAAGAAAGTCTAACTGATCTGTTTAAAGACATTTGCTTAGTTTTTAGCATAAGTTTAAATTAAATTCTAATATAGACCTCTCAGAAAGGTGCCGTGCATTTTGACCACTGTGCCACACACATAGAAGACATAACTTTAAATATAACAAATAACATCATCCTTTAGATGGGGTCATGCCGGTATTAGGAATTCTGTGACTTTGCTCAGTGTCTAAAAGGGAAAAATGAATGGGTGCTGTTGCACCCTATACTAAATAAAATGGTTCAGAACCTGGTACATTCATCCCTCCGTGTATGATTTGACAGAATGATTCTCTGCATACTGAGGTAGTTTAGCAGTTGATATATGAATACTACAACCATGTTAATAATTCCGCACTCTAAAATGACTTAGTGCTGCTTGAAATCAAGACTACTACTACACTACTACTATTACAAACCAACACCAGGTCCTTAACTTATAGCTTAAAGTGTCAAAGCCTCTTAAGCACCACACTGGACCAAGGTTCCCGGTGTGTGAGTGTGTGTGGGGGTGGGGGGCGATTTTTGAGGTTTTCAGTCTTGTGATGTTTAGCAGTTTTAACTAGTTGTCATGTGGCAAATTTGTAATTTTACATTTTATGACATTGCTTCTGTGTCAAACCTATGCTGTATGCAATGCTATAACAGTGGGAACACACTGGAAAACACTGGTTTAAACTACCACCTGTTTTAATTAGCACCCTAGTCTACAAGTACTACATAGGGTGGAGTAAAATATTTGAGATTCAGCCCTAGTGTTTAGGTGTAATTGCAGAGCAATGAAGACACACCAATGTACAAGTAAAAATGCTCACAATGACCTAGGGCACTTGCACAGGCCATGACACTGGCTCCTTGTTGAGTCAAGTCAGAAGCATAATTCAGAGGATTCTATGACCTTTAGAGGAAAACATTGGGCAGAGGGAAATGTATGTGGTTTTGAGCCATTCTGTTTGAAAATCTCATTCATTTTTCTCAACAAGAAATCCTGCATAGACTCTAAATTCCAAATACGGGCATGACACTGACTATAGAATAACAACACAATTTCATTGACCTATTCTGTATCTGTGCATAGGAGCCTCGTTGCATGTTAATCTTGCCAGAGCCTTTTGATGTCTTGTTAACTGTAAGATTCTAAGTTGATATGTTGTACAGTAGTAAAACAGTTAAGTTCTATTTCAGTGCATTAGATATAAACAGGTCACTCTTAAAGGAGTCTATCTCCAGGGATGTATCAGAGCGTAATGAAGGTCCCATACAGTGAATGTGTGTCACAGTGGTGTAATTTAGCTAAAATGGCTGAAATAGAGCGTGCTGACTGTCTCTCTCCATCTCTCACAAGAGCAGTGTGGAGGAAAAGAAGCTCGGTGTCCAACACATTTCACTTCCTCTTTCGCCTTCCCTGACACAGAGAGCTGAATTTAATTCGAATCCTGCCTGAGGTGGCATGTTGAAAGTTAGTCATTTTACATCCTGTAGCCAATGTCTTTTTTCTCTCCCTCCCTATGCTTCTTTCCCTCCATGCTCACGTTGCTATAAGGTGACCCACAAAATGACAGTACAATCGCTAGCAGGTCTTTCCCCCAAGGAGCTCAGCTTATTACAGGGAGATGGAGTTTATTGAGGTTATTCCAGCAGCTCTAAATCGCCCTTCTGAGCCCCTTTTGCACTCTACAATCACATGTGCAATAGTGTATTAGTCATGACTTAGAACTGACACAATCAATAGAACTGTGTAAGACTAACAAGGTGAAATCTAAAATTATAATCAAAATGAACAACACATTTAATTAACTTTGACATTCATTAGAGTGACTTGCATAAGAATGAAATGGGAATGCAATGCACCTTCAGTACCGCTCTGTTCATTTAACACCATGGGTGTATTTATTTCTGACTGTATAGACAACTGTATTATATGTAAAAAAAAATTAAAATCTTCTATTTGACATCATTCAATGAAACTGATCAAATGTGTCTTGTTGTGTTCTATAAAAATGGTCAGGCTTAGTGTTGAAATGGTTTATGCTTTACATGTAGTTATGATCAGCCTGAGCTTTTATATGAAACCATTGGGACTGTGCTTATTCAGGCCTTCTATGAATTACAGTTTAAATAGATTCCAATTCTTCTTCTACCTGCTGTTTTAAATGAAAACCCTATTGTTTGTGGGTTTCCCTTGCCACTGTGGCTTTTGGCTTTCTCACCTGGGGTTATTCATTTAGACTTTGTCTTAATTTTCAGTGTCTGCAAAGCTGCTTTGTGAAACTGTATGAATACATTGAACAAGTGTATACCTGATGATCTCTTGTGACTTTACTGAAGATACTTTTATTGTAGGTACAGTTGTCATTTGCCTGTTGTGTGAGATATGACACGACCCACTAATTCAGTCTTACTCCCTGTTCCCTCAATCCAATCTTGGAATCAGAAACCGTCCGAGAGTTATGATTTTAAATTGTACTTTTCCAGCCAATCAAAGAATTTCTAACTTGGATTACTGGTGTGTAGCATCTGAGTTTCTCATTATTTGTTGAGTGATTAAATAGATTCAATAGATCAGCACTGTGAAGAATTGCCACAGTATGTTCTGAACGTGCTAAATGTCTTTCCTGTGTTTTGCATAGTTGAGTTTTGACCAATTAATGTACTATCATGTCATTTCTGTATTAGTCTTTTTGCGTTGTTTGTTCAGAGGTTACTAACCTGGATTTGTTTTCTGAAAACCACCGACACTTGAAGTGACAGCAAGCATCTGAACAAGTTTATTTACTAAAAAAGTGAAGGATACATTTCTGCATCATGAAAGTCAAGGGGAAATAATAATAATAATAATAATAATATATTGTGTTTAGTTATAAGGAGAAAGGGGAAAAATCTGGACTGATAAAACGTATTTATTTTGAGTATTTTGGGTTTCATTTTTTTTAGGATTTTATAAAATGTTAGTTTATGTTCATTTCTGTTTCTGTTATTACTTAATGATTAATTGGGCCTTTACTTAATTGTTTAATAATGCTTATTACTGTCTTATTACTTAATACTGTCTTAAGTATCATTATTGTAAAATGTTAATAAAGAAATTATACAAAATCTGACATCATGTGCATCATTGTGCTCTGTCCTATGGGTAAATGAAGGGTAAAGATTATAGATGCTTTTGGGTTGATAGATGTCCGAAATGTCTCATTGTGTTCAACCACAGCGTGTAATGAGAGGGTTCTAAACACAAGAGCTTTCTGAAGAGTGAGCTATTTTCCCACTGTTTCTTATGCAAGCACTCAAGATGAAATCAGCTGCAATCTCCACTCTGGGTGAGAGCTCTGACGAGACCTGGGCTGATTCATGTGTAACACAAAAATCCAGAGTAAACACACACACACACACTGTGCATCATGGCAATGGAGGTTACATTGTACAATCTGTTTTCCTGCTCTTAGGAAAAGAAAAAGAACGTTCTAGCTGGTGTATTATCATGTTAAATTCCTAAAAGCATTTTCATCCAAATTGCAGCTGTAAAAAAGAAACCTTGCAGACCATTTGCTAAACAAAATTCATTGACTCTCGTGGCAAAATGTGTTGATAATAACAGTCAATTCAAATCTGAAATCCACCAAAAAACTCAGCATGCAGCCTCCATTACCAACAAACCGCCTATTATGTTTGCTTCTATAACTGTTTTGTAAGCAATTCCGACATGCAAAGTCCAACGCGGGACAATAGGGAGCGCTATGCTTTACCTGAGAGATGATCCTTTAGGGGTTGCGACCCCATACCCTTTGGAGTCCAGGTTGCCACCCACTTTCATGGTGTCGCAAGGTTTGCGCTGCTCAATATACTCATTCATGGTGGACTCCAACAAGTAGGCGTACTTCCCTTTCGACTTCCTCACCCTCATCACTCCTTCATCAGTGGTCTTCACAAACACTGAGGGGTCTGCAGACTTCATATAGGACCACATCTTCTCAAACACTGCAATCTTTGACCTCTGCGGGAGGAAAGCATCACTGTCAGCGCCTTTCTCACTTTACAGTCAGATGTGCAGTGGTGTATTAGTTTAACTCGTAACACTCTAAGTCATCATTCATAAGGCTTTATGACATACATAAGCCATTCATGCCAACTGATATAAACCCACTCATTCAATAACATCATAACTCAAAACACTGTCTTGCTGTGAGGCTGACTGAAGCAGCCTTTATGACAAATGACAATGTTTAGATCAGATGTTATAAATAATGATTTCATGAAATTCATAGCACCTTTTATCATTAAACGGACACTGCGACATTAAAAGCATGGTGTGTGTAAATCTTATCCAAGTCTTTTTAATGACTATCACGATTCTGTTGATTTCTGTGAGGAAAGGCTGATGTAGGTATAATGTAGCCTTATGAATGAAGACACAGTATGCCCTTTATTCTGGAACACTGCAGTGAGTATTAGACTGCATTCTATTAGAACATTTATGAGTTCAAGGAATAATTTTGGAATATAAATTTACCAATTTAATTCAGTGTAACTCATCCCAAATGTAATGTAATGGAGGGCAGGCATGACAGGCATACATGCTCATATTGTCCAATTAGAAATGTGGATTTTGAGTTCAATGCATCATAGTAAATGGACACCTATAGTAATGTGTAATAGTAATTCATAATAAAAAATATGAATAAGACAGGGCAGAGAGTGTACAGAGCAGTGGCACTGGTGCGGGTGTGAATTCTGACACAAACCCAGGGTGACAGTGTGAAAGTAAGCTAAGACTGTATAATGCACAGGAGGAAAAGAGGTTTACCATGAAAAACATGAAAACATTCAGAATTGTGGGTCTGAGCATGTGCAGAGCTGCTAATACGATTTCGATAGGTAGCACAACTTGTCAGAACACCTGTTTACAAAGCACTTGTAGGCATCTCACCGAGTACCACCATAGCAAACACTCAGGTGTATTAATGAAGTAGATATATAGTTTAATTTTATGTACAGATTTGTTATTTTTCCATGTCCTAAACCTGCCATTTATGCTGGTAGAGCTTTCATTTGTTCAGAATTCAAATGGTGATCTTATACGTACAAAGGTTGGTGATAGCTGTTCTAAAGCTACCCATTGTTAAAGCGGCAGGAGCTTGACATAAAAATCAGTTGAATATGGCTCATGATTAAAATCAATTATAAAACAAATCATATCCCATTTACAAAGTTCCACCGTCATCAAAATACAAGCAGCTTGATTTGTGATTTGGATTTTAAGCCACCTGTGCTCTGTGGTCCAGGACATCCAGCTGTGTGTTGAGACCCCTGAATTTACATAAAAGATGTTTTCCTTTTTTTTAAATGCAATACACAGCAACAAAACAATGGCACCACAGAGCCATAGACGCATAGCAATAAAAAACAGCCTCTGTAGAAAACAAGAAACTCAAGCATGCAGGAGCACAAACACATAAACACAGGTGCTCAAAGAGTGAGTAGTAAGAACATTATTATACCATACTTTTTAGAAGTTGGAACAACAGAAGACGGGGATTACAAAAGGCTTCTCAGTATTACAATATCATCAAAGCTCTGCTAGTAGTCACAATATGTCAAGCACCTTGTTATTTACAAAGATATGCTCAGAAACATCTCTGAATTGTAGTCTTTCAGGTGGTTGACCCTCACCCTGAAGAACTCCTTGGTGGACCCAGCGTCCAGCGTCCCGTAAGCAATCTCAGTCTGCTTGGCCAGGTCCTCTGCGCTCTCGATGGGAGAAACCATCCTCTCCACGGTCAGGAATGCGGCCAGATTCGCTGTGTATGAGGAGATGATGATGAGGGTGAAGAACCACCATACACCTCCAACAATACGACCTGACAGAGACCTGTAGGGAAAACAAACAAAGGGGATATAAGAAGCAAAATTAACCTTAAAGGAAAAACTAACCACAAATAGCACCCAACATTAGAATAAAACCCAATAACGTGTGATATTCTGTGTGTGAATGTGTTGTTTAACGTTTTCCAAATCTCTCCTCGTGGAGTCTGTATTATTTGAGGTTATCATCCAGTACCTAGTTTTATTGGTTAATAAATAATGATTTTAAATAATGTGTGCTGTGGATTTAACAAATTCATACAGTCCAGGAGAATCTGAACAAAACGTTGTTCTTCAGACTCACTCTCACCTACTACTTTATAGAGAAAAAAAATCTTATATTTCTTACTTGTTTTATATTATTTCTTTTTTAAATTTACTGTGATTATATATAACTTTATATAAGCACCACATTTACTGAAAAGGCATTAGTTTAAATATATATAATCATTTTTGGTGCCTAAGACTTCTATTGTATATAAAAATATGCGTTATTAAATGCGTCAGCCTTAAAAGCTATATAAATATACTTTTTAAGAGTGAAACTTTTAATAATGAATATTTATACATGGTTCTATATAGCACCTTTTAGAAAAGTGTTCTGTATGGCACCAAAAATAGTATTCTGCACTCACACTATGCTAAAGATTGTATTCCCAAACACACTCTGGACAGCAGAGCCCCACATACGTTATTCATTTCCCCAGGAAAGCTACACTCCACTCACCTCAACCCGCCGATGTTTACAATGCTCCGAGTGTGTGACACATTGCTCTAGATCTGCTCAGCTCTTACCTCTCACCAAAATATGTTAAACCGAGATAAGACCCATCACAATGGAACCCTGCAACCACTCATTAATCTCACTTTCAAAATGCTGCTGCTATGTTTAATGAACACATGCATATTAATTGGCTGGGATTAATCGAACCAGGAGCGTTTAACCTCTGCTGTTATTGTGGTTTGTAAAGAAATAAAGATTTGTGTCTCGTTCCCCCTGGAACTCTATCTCTCTCAAGTGTATCTACATCACACAAAGTGTGTGTGTATGTTTGTGTGAGTGTGTCAACAATAGAGCGGCAGTTAACTGTAACAGCTAAAGCACCGTGAGGCTGAAGGGTTATTGGTGGAACAGGTCTGATAAAACACAAAAACAAAAACAAATGCAACCCAAAGCATAATCACTTAAGCTGTGTGAGAGATGAAAGGAGTGTGATGAAAGGATGACAAGGTTGAAACATCCTGAGAACAAAGGGAGAGGTGAAAAACGGAGGCGCTGAAAGAGTAGACTTTCAGAGGGCAAAATAATTAAAAAAAAAACAGCGGTGAAAATAGAAAAGCTGAATCGTAAAGGTGTCAAAAATGCATCAATTCTGTGGACATCTGCTCACTCAATGTTTCTTCTGGAATAAAAAGCATTCATACAGAGTCCAATTTGCTGCAGTAACAGCCTCTACTCTTCTGAGAAGGCTTTAGATGTAATGTTGGAACATTGCTGAGAGGTTTGAGGCCAGCTTCTGTTGTTGAATTATAAGTTCTTGGTCACAAACACCGTTCCAGCTCATTGCAAAGGTCTTGGCTCATATTTACACTGCTCCATTGACTAGAGGAGTATAAAAGACCATTAGACTATGCTTGGCATTAGGTTTCCTGAATTTAGGCTCCTGTGCATCTGCTCCAGACTTCTCCATTCTATTGGTCAACCCTTTGGAATGGTTGTGCATCACATTGAGCTTATTTTTTATCAAGAACAGACAAGCCTAGTTTTGCCAGACGGCCATCGTCTTCTGGCATTTCAACAGTGGGAAGGTAGGGTCCAAAATATGTAACCCACCTTATTAGAGGTTCTTGAGATATTATAGTGCCTGTGTTTAATGCGTTTTTTTTATAGTGTGATATATTGGCACAGGGAAATACAAGAGCAGAGATAATAAATGTCGAAAAATTGGGAAAAAAATGGGAAAAATTGTATGACAAAGTTAGTTATGAGCAGGATTTGGACGTATTTTGTAGTGTCACTTGCAATGTTCTTGTTATGCAGAAGTTAATTCTAGTTGCTTCTAAGACTGACAAGACAGAGCTTTCATTGATCCAAAGAATCACAATTATTTAAGTGTAATGGCTTACTTACAAACACTTCTCCATTTAGGCCAACTAAGACGGAACAACTTCAATCCACAAAAACAACAACATAGAATCCCAACAACCACACAACAAACAAAAAACCTGGCAAGTCTCAGCTTCATCCTTTTTTTCCAAAACAATTCTCAATATCGGGGCTGTCAAATTGATTTAGTTGTACTCAAACAGGTCACAAGCTGTATTGACACTCTGTTATTAGACTTTGATTGCTCTGTAAACCGAAGCTGGGATAGCACCAGCCAAATGGAGCTGTATTTTATACAGTCACAAGTGGGGCATTTGCACAAGGGCAGCTGAGTTTGACAAACACATTAATACACCACTGTATATCCTGTATATCTTCAAACTACTTCCCTTTACAAAAATATTTGAAGCAAACCACAAACCCACAAGGAACAATAATGACTTCAGCCAAACTGAGAGCCAGCTCTTGTCTGCGGCTATGGAACAAGAGCCAGGCCTTGGGTATTGTCCTTTAACAAACTTCTGTGTTTTGTCAGTCACTCAATCAGCAAACGAAATTGTCTGGCGATATGATTTTTTTTAATACAGTGTGATGTTACGAGGTCATGAACTTACATGTACTATAGAAAAATTTGTTATCTCTGATAAACTACGTAAATGGAATCCCATACAAATAGCACTAGTGAAAATATAGACTTGGCCAATCTGAAATCTGAAAAACATATTAAGGCAACAGTGTTCAAACGACTCACATTTTGTTTATCTTTGCTTTTTGCCACACCTGAGAGGCAAACCTAACCCCTGGCCACTTGTGCAGTTCAGAATAACACTGAGAGGTCCTGGAGAAATGAAAATAAAGCTGATGGCTAATACTGCATCTCTCTGCTGGAGCTGTGGCTGAGGTGAGTGGAGACAGTTACTGGGACAGCGTGAGATCTCAGCTCACAGCGTCCGGCCAGCAGAATTGAGTCAAACCTAAAAAAAAAAAGAACCCACCTGTGTATGAATGACCAATTCTCCCTAAACACTCTTTGTCCATTTCCCCTCAATGACCTACCGCTGTTGTGCTAAAAGTCCCTTTCCTGAACCTTTAGGGAGAAACTGATTGGTGCCAAACAATCCACTGTGCCTGGATCCGATGCTGAGCTTTTACTGACAGCAGCTATAAATGAATAAAGCTGCTATAAAATCACAGACGTTATATTAGTACCAATATTCTCAAAATCATTATTCAGACTCTTAAAACTGCTGGATAACAACTACCAGCCGACTACATTAGAGAACACAGTGGGTCAAGTAAAATAAACCTTGTGAAGCATTATTATTGCTTTTTCTATACCATTTAATCATCATTCCATAACTCATCACTGCAGTACTGTCTTAGGTGCCTAAGATTATAATTAAAAATAATGTATCTTTCAAATAAGCATGGGGTTTGAATAAAATTATCTATAATTACAAATAAATAAAAATCCCTAAAAAGTGGTAGATGTATTGCGAGCGAGTGTGAAGAACAAAGCGTGCTTCCAGATATTTCTCCTTGATCGTGGGGATTTCTTAAATCAACAGCACATTTTAACACTAAACACTAAGCACACTAAACATAAACTAGGTATTGGATGATAACCTCATTATAATGAACTGCCTTAAGGAGAGATCTGGAAAGGGTTAAACCAGCACATACAATCACTTTTTACTGTAATAATGTTCATTCATTCATTCATCATCTGTAACCCTTATCCAGTTCAGGGTCGCGGTGGGTCCAGAGCCTACCTGGAATCATTGGGCGCAAGGCGGGAATACACTCTGGAGGGGGCGCCAGTCCTTCACAGGGCAACACAGACACACACACACACATTCACACCTACGGACACTTTTGAGTCGCCAATCCACCTGCAACGTGTGTTTTTTGGACTGTGGGAGGAAACCCACGCAGACACAGAGAGAACACACCAACTCCTTACAGACAGTCACCCTGAGCGGGAATCGAACCCACAACCTCCAGGTCCCTGGAGCTGTGTGACTGCGACACTAACCTGCTGCACCACCAAATAGCTTTTTAAATCTCATTTTCTCAGGTGCCTAAGATTTCTCCACAGCACTGTACATAGTTATTGACATAATGGATTACACTTAAGTCGTTGGTCTGCATCAAGATCTTTCAGAACTAAAAATGTTTCATTTTCTATTGTTGTCTTGCTATAACATATACACGGCAAATAATTAAATTAACATCATAAACACAATAAAAGTGATGCTGACCGAAATAGTTTTTTAAAACCCATTTTTCTCCTCAATTTATAAGATGACATTAGTTAGGATCCCCCCAGTCACACACAATGACACCGACCTGGGAGGGGGAGGGTAAGCACATGCTTCTCCACATGCAAGAGTTATGAAGCCAACTACTTCTATTTCCACTGCTGCTAACACAACAACGCTTGGCAGATCAGCACGCTTGGAGGAGAATGTTAATGTGAGATACAAAAATTGCCATATATATTTTAGAAATTATTACTATTTGTAATTATACATATATTACACTGCCATGGGAATGTGTTGAATTATTTTCTACAGCAAAGAAGGGCACTGGTAAACTGACATTTACCAAGATACACAAAAAGGATAATGAAAGTAGGTCAGGAGTGACCTGGCAAAGATTCACACTAAGCCAGTAGTGAGGCGTGTGTGTATACAAGCTTGTGTGGGAGGTAGTTACATGCTTTCAGAAATGCCCTTCAGTCCTGCCTCTCTCCTTCTAGTTTACAGCTCCTCATTACTGCAACACTACACTGCAATGAACTACATGACACATGCTGCTCCACATCCATGTGATTCACTGCTCAAGTCCCCGAACTCTTCCTTTCTGTCCCAGTATTAGTGAGAGGCTGCACACATGGATCTTATTGGATTTACAGCCTGAATCATAAGCCTGGGATGTGTCCTACAAAACCCACATAATGCAACAGAGGGAGAGAAAAAAGAAGAATGATTAACAACTCGGCATGGACAGCATTTGAATACTTGTTGGTGTAGTTGAATGAATGATTGAGTATTTAAATTTCATAATAAATAGTCAGTGTAAGCACGTTTGTTACTGCAGTTTAAAATGATCCAACAGGAGGCAACAGAGTACTAACACTTAAGCTGAAGCAGGACATGCACCGAATCATAGCAGCTGTTGATTGTAGCCGTCTTGTTCACATATAGCCTTTAGGTTTCTTGTTTCTCCTTTGCTGCAGCAATAGCTTCTATTTTTTTTCTGGAAAGAATTCACACTAGTTTTTGTGACACATCTGTAACAGTCTGATGGCATTCAGTCACAAGAGCATAATCCAGGTCAGGTACTGATGTTAGACGAGTAATTCTGAATTACAAACAACATTCCAAATCAGCCAAAAGTACTGGATGGACTGCAATCACTCCAGAGAATGTAGATCCACTTTTCCACAGCACAATGAGCATGGAGACTTTAAACTCATACGCAGCTGTTCCCAAGCATCCTATTTCAATTCATGCCTTACTATGGAGATTATACGCGCTTCTGAAGTATCTATCTGTAAGAAGTATCTACACACCCTTGGAAATTACAATGTTATAATAATGACAAAATTGCAATGTCTATATAAAATTAATTTTCTGGCTCTACGTTTTGTTTGCTAACTGGAAAAAGCACCAGTGTTTGTACATAGCCCTAGCTCAGTAAATAGATAGAAAAAAAACAAACAAAAAAAACTAAACAGCCGAAATGGCTCAGGTTCTCTCTCTGCGCATCGCTGGCTGAGCCATGGCCAAGAAATGGCATCTGGAGGTGTTTGGATTGTGGAGAGAATGTTGAAAAGCTTGAGATGAGGCTGTTGCGCTATACCTGCTTCATACGTAGGAAATATTAACTTAATTGTGCTGTTACAAATTCCTTAAGGAGTAACTGGCTCCAAATTCTGAAACCACTAACTGCATGAAAGTAAACACGGACCAAAAGTGTTAAAAAAACTTAACAGCTTGAGTTACAAATGAGTTTCTGTGGAAAAATAAAACAGGCTACAATCTGTTTCTAACATTCCATCTTAAAAGACGGGAAGATTCAAAATGAAAAACACAAGGGCGAGTTTGTTTTCTGTGTGAACTGTAGCTCTCCAGAATCTTCGACATTGCTCTTAAAAGAACCTATGTTTCTGAAACAACGAATTAACATTTAAACATGCACAGATGGCCTCTGGAATCATGGATATTATTTCAAGAGTATGATATTTGATATGATAATAGGCACAGTATTGCAAAACGTAATTTAAATACATTATACAACCCTGAACGTTAATATTTTTTTTTTCTCAGTGTGGGAAAAAAAAAATCAGCTGGTGTCTAATTCCATTTGATTCCCCTAGACCCTCCTTCTCCACTTGATACAGTAATTTGCATGGCTAATGACTTTGGCAAGTATTAAAAAAAAAGGCTATTAATATCCCTATTAGAGAGGAGCCAAAGTTACAGAGTTAAAATGAGAAGG
Source organism: Hoplias malabaricus (assembly GCF_029633855.1). NCBI lineage: Eukaryota > Metazoa > Chordata > Actinopteri > Characiformes > Erythrinidae > Hoplias > Hoplias malabaricus. The sequence goes on along the minus strand of NC_089816.1, from coordinate 3,743,038 downwards.
AAATTGAGTGTAATTAGGCAGGACTTTGCCCTTCTTCAAGCAACCACGAAAAACAGCCCGAGAATAGCCTCTGAGTGGGTCATTATGGGGATTGACTGTGAGGACGACAGCAGAGAAGACAGCTCTGAGAAGCCACATATATCCCACGTTCGAGAAGAAAAGGGAGAGGGAGCGAAGAAAGTGTGTACAGTGTGATGTGCTGATGAGCAACAGTGGAGTGATGGATGATGACCCGAATCCAGCGTGACTTATTGCAGATAATGCACTTTTCTGAAAGCACTCAGTGGCATCTGACACTAGTGAAAGGAGTTTGACAAATATTCCTAAAGAAGTCACCCCTAGACACTTGACAACTGTTTCTGAGAACAACGCAAATCAATCGTGAGTAGGCAGCTGGAAAAACACCTCCATAAACACAATACACAGCTCATGCCTTTCAGTTCTTAGAAGAGTATATCAGTCTCTGGCATTATGGCTTAAATATGACAGCAGCGCAGAGGCTTTACATGTTAATTTCACATGCTGCTTGAATATATGCAGAGATTTATTTATAATCTCTGACACACAATCCACAGTAGTGGAGCTGAAGTGTGGAAAGAAGCCAAACCCTGAAGGTGTCATGATTCCAGCTCTGTGTCACACCAGCGCGAACTACAGCAGCGGATACACGGAGCGGAGAGCCCAAGAATATTTCAGCTCAGTGCTCTGATGTTGTTTGACAGCTCGAGCTGGTCAGCTTTTGGGCAGTGTTACAGTGACACACTGAACTCATTTTTGCTTCACAATCTGCCACGGTCCACCTCCGTCTCTCCTCACTCCATCCCTTTTTCATAACAAGTTAATGCATTCCCACTGCTAGGAATAAAGAGGCTGTTACACAAACAATGCTGACGTCCACTCTGAGGCTTTAGCAGGGTGATGCAGAGATTATGACTCACAAGCTCCAGCTCAAGATGAGGAGAGTTCACGTTAAAGAGGGAAACTTCAAGGTACTTTCGGCTTTAAAGGAGTCCAAATTATTTCTAGGAACTAGAGTGTAATCTAGTTTACTTTTCTCCAAAAGTATCACTCTGTTTCATTTACTGTGGCACATTAATATGGAATTCAGATAATGTGAGGTGGTCATAGGTGTGTGTATATTCTGTAGTTTAAAATGTGGCTCAGCAAATCAGATTTTAAGACCAGAACTATGTGTTTTATAATAAAAATCAATACAGAGGTGGATAGGGCGGCACGGTGGCGCAGCAGGTTAGTGTCGCAGTCACACAGCTCCAGGGACCTGGAGGTTGTGGGTTCGATTCCCGCTCCAGGTGACTGTCTGTGAGGAGTGTGGTGTGTTCTCCCTGTGTCCGCGTGGGTTTCCTCCGGGTGCTCCGGTTTCCTCCCACAGTCCAAAAACACACGTTAGTAGGTGGATTGGTGACTAAAAAGTGTGAGTGAATGTGTGTGTGTCTGTGTTGCCCTGTGAAGGACTGGCGCCCCCTCCAGGGTGTGTTCCCGCCTTGCGCCCAATGATTCCAGGTAGGCTCTGGACCCACCACGACCCTGAATTGGATAAGGGTTACAGATAATGAATGAACAGAGGTGGATATTTTTCTGGAGCTTTGGATGTGATACGATGTTTTCTATCAGTGTGAGCTGTGAAAGCATCAAAAGGATTGAAAGGAATCAGCTTTTGGGATCAGCTTTTAAGGGATCATTCATGTAAAATCTCTTCACTGTTCATAATACATGACTTTTACAGTAGTTACCAAATTATTTGTGTATGTATAACCTTTCAATTGGTCTAGATTTGAAGTGCAGTCTATGTAGATACTAAATAATGATAATTAGAATATAATACGGAGCTAATAATCTTTTTATGAAGTCTGACAAATCAGGGGATTAGTAGAGTAGAAGGGTAAGAAATCTCACACTGAACAAGAACTGCCCTTAGCTGGTGTATGTCATAATCAAAACCACTCACAACCTCCTCCCAGCTGTAGCCTCCAATTATTCTCTTCCTGATGCTAGTCCAGATATTTCAGGCTACTGGACTTCTCTATATCCACCCACGCTGAACCTATAGCACATAGGAACATTAGCCAGAACCTCCACATTAGTAGTAACAGCTAGACACTATATACCCTCAAATAAGCTGTAGAACATGAATATGCATCAACAAAAAGATACACAAGGCTTAAACAGCAAACACACACACACACATTCACATACATACACTGCCAGCGCACACACACTCACGCTCAGTGGGGCTGATAATGGTACTCAGTCAGCACTGCTCTCACACTGTGAGCCGCGCCACTCCAGAGGAAATACCCGTGTCTTCCTGCGTTGCCATGGCAGCAGTCTCGGCTCTCCAAGCTCCTGATCAGTGGAGAGCCAGGTTTTTGTCCCTGAGCTGCTCTGCGTCTGCGGCACTAACGACTACAACTCAGCAACAACAGGCCTTTGTCCATTTCTTCTAAACTTATCCTCACATGCCTGAACGACGACTCCTCAGAACTCTGTGTAACAGACCTATGAACACACACTAAATAGTCCAGAGTTTATCAGTTGTTGTACTTCTAATATTCCTTCAGAAAGCAAGTTATGTTTCCGTGTGGTACTGTAAAACCTTCTATTATCCTCCCTACATGGAACGTCTCTGTCAGGATTTCATGGCAAATACAAGAACAATGACGAAGTTAGGCACCAACAAACATTGGGTGTTAGTTCAAGATCACAACACTCCATTTCATCCCAATGGATCCAGATCAGTCCAGAGAACCCAGAGCCGAACGTTGGCTACAAATCGCTCTAGTCGAGGTGTCTAGTTTTACATTTTCATTTGAGCAGTGTCATGTCGTGTGGCAGAATTGAACTTTTACTCCTAATTTACTCCTAAAAGAAACCAAACTCTGTCTAATTATAAATGGGTTTCTACAATCTTTTGGACACAGTACACGCTCTTGATCTCCAGCATAATCCTAAATTGGCTATTAAATTAATCAATATGTATATTCACTCAATTAATAGGTATATATCATCATACAGCAGATATGTAATTTCACATGAAATCCTATGCTGGAGCAGAATCACCATCCAAATGGAGAGGACCACCGATGTCTTCAGGAAACCAGCAGCTCTTGCACCAGCTGTTCTGTCTTACGTTCCTGAAGAAATGCAATCATCTGATATAATGATAAATGTGTTAGTGAGGGGTAATGTGACCAAGTGAGGCATTCAATAGGAGCCTTATATAGATCTGCCACTGATTTCCCCTGAGATGAGAGATTCAATAATAATAGATTGGGGACAAATGGTATATGTCATTGTTTATCTTGGTTTAAAAGAGGTACAATAAATGACAACACAGTAAAGCTTAGGATTCTGAATGACTGATGTGCCGGCACTGTACTAACGGTTAGTACAAAACATAATAGACAAACGTGACAGAAAGTGGTTAAGAGCAAACGCGTTTAAGAACCTGGACATGTTACACTGATCCAGTCTGCTCCTCTAATACCTACAGAGACATTTAACCAGATAGAGCTGACTGAAAGTGTTTTGAGATTTGCAAAGTAAGAGCTAAATAAAGGCCCTGGAGGATGCTTCACTGGGGAGAATCTAAAAAAATATTAATAAGGAAAAAAAAAGAACAGCCTTTGGCTTCTGTTCTTTTTCTCTGTAAGAAGCTTGTTATGGAAGTGGAAGAATCCAGCTGTAGAACACTTTGACTTTAACAAGTGGACCTCAACATCACACACACTATATGTCCAACAAAAATGTATACACATCTTATGTTTTGTAAAAATCAGCTACAGTGCATTACAGTGCAGTGCAGGAAATTTGTTGGATGTGTCAAACGTTAACAAATATAAAACTGAAAAGTGGGGCGTGTGATATTATTCCGCCCCCCTTGTGTTAATACTTTGTAGCGCCACCTTTTGCTGCAATTACAGCTGCAAGTCACTTGGGGTATGTCTCTATCAGTTTTGCACATCGAGAGACTGAAATTCTTGCCCATTCTTCCTTGCAAAACAGCTCAAGCTCAGTGAGGTTGGATGGAGAGTGTTTGTGAACAGCAGTCTTCAGCTCCTTCCACAGATTCTCGATTGGATTCAGGTCTGGACTTTGACTTGGCCGTTCCAACACCTGGATACGTTTTTGTGAACCATTCCATTGTAGATTTGGCTGTATGTTTTGGATCATTGTCTTGTTGGAGGAGAAATCTCCGTCCCAGTCTCAGGGCTCTTGCAGACTCCAACAGGTTTTCTTCCAGAATGGTCCTGTATTTGGCCCCATCCACCTTCCCATCAATTTTGACCATCTTCCCTGTCCCTGCTGACGAAAAGCAGGCCCAAACCATGATGCTGCCACCACCATGTTTGACAGTGGGGATGGTGTGTTCAGGGTGATGAGCTGTGTTGCTTTTACGCCAAACATATCGTTTTGCATTGTGTCCAAACAGTTGGATTTTTGGTTTCTGACCAGAGCACCTTCTTCCACAGGTTTGGTGTGTCTCCCAGTGGCTTGTGGCAAACTTTAAACAACACTTTTTATGGATATCTTTGAGAAATGGCTTTCTTCTTGCCACTCTTCCATAAAGGCCAGATTTGAACAGTGTACGACTCTCCCACCTCAGCTGTAGATCTCTGCAGTTCATCCAGAGTGATCATGGGCCTCTTGGCTGCGTCTCTGATCACTCTTCTCCTTGTTCGAGATGAAAGTTTAGAGGGATGGCCGGGTCTTGGTAGATTTGCAGTGGTCTGATACTCCTTCTATTTCAGTATGATCGCTTGCACAGTGCTCCTTGGGATGTTTAAAGCTTGGGAAATCTTTTTGTATCCAAATCCAGCTTTAAACTTCTCCACAACAGTATCTCAGACCTGCCTGGTGTGTTCCTTGGTCTTCATGATGCTCTCTGTGCTTTGAACAGAACCCTGAGACTATCACAGAGCAGGTGCATTCATACGGAGACTTGATTACACAGAGGTGGATTCTATTTATCATCATCAGTCATTTGGGACAACACTGGATCATTCAGAGATCCTCACTGAACTTCTGGAGTGAGTTTGCTGCACTGAAAGTAAAGGGGCCGAATAATATCGCACGCCCCACTTTTCAGTTTTTTATTTGTTAAAGTTTGACACATCCATTCAATTTCATTCCACTTCACGATTGTGTCCCACTTGATGTTGATTCTTCACAAAAAAATAAAATTTTATATCTTTATGTTTGAAACCTGAAATGTGGCAAAAGGTTGAAAAGTTCAAGGGGGACGAATACTTTCGCAAGGCACTGTAATTTAATGTTCATCTATTGCTGACACAGGCATTCAATTTTGGACATACAGCTGATACAATCTCCATTGGATAGCATCTGCACATGACTCTAAGGTCACCATACGCAATGTCAAACATAGGCTACACTTGTATAAAGCCCACACGCTTTGGGCTGTAGAGCAGTGGGACTATGTTCACCATGATCCATTCAACAAATCTGGGACTTGGAATGGGTTTTGTGATCCAGAATTAATCATTCAACATCAGTGCACATGATCTCATTTATGTTTATGTGGTGGAATGCCATCAAGGTTCCAATATAGTGTAAAGTTATACAACCGGGATAGCTATCACCCGGTGTGGTGCCTGGCTTCGTCGGCGGTGTCATCAAAAATATTCTTAGTTTGCTGACATATAAATAAATATAATACTTAAAATCTTATCATGAATATGCAGCCAGGATAGCTTTGAGACTACAGCCAGAACAGTAGTGTGGCCAGAAATAAAACTGAAGCTGGGCCTGAATAAAAGTGGTTGGGCTCCACAACCCAATGTAGCTCCACAGCGTTTACAGCCAGAGGCTTAGGTAAAAGTGTGTGACCAATTCAGTTAATCGATGGTGGGGAGAAGTTTGCTTTTACTCTGTTGTCTGTGGTGGACGCACTTTACCTGCTTCACACAAATAAACTGTTGAAGCACCTCATCTGTTTCACATTCTCCTCGCATCCCTTGTGCTCCAGCTCAGAGTCTGACTCACAGGAATGTGCACGGAACAGCCAAGAAGAAGAGTGTGTCTGCGTTTGTGAACTCACTCAAGCTCAACGTCCAAGAATAAAGTCAGAATATTTCAAAAACAATGTCAGAATATTTAAAGACAACAAAGTAAAAATATTCTGAACTTATCACTCAGTATCTACACATTCTCAATGAGAAATTTAGTCTGTATTTTCCATATGAGTTTTTTGTACACTAAGCGTGAGGGAGAGGGACAGTGGGTTTGCGTTGTAAGTGGACATAAGACACAGCCAGCCACACACACACACACACACACACACACATCATTGTAGAAGAAACATCGTTTAAATGAATTCTTACAAACATGTGGCTAAATATCTCAAATGTACAGTTCACATCCCCAGCTATATTGCAGTGCACTTCTGCAGATGCACATGCCTGAAGTAATTCAAGTGAAAGCATGGGCAGTCCTCCTCAAGGAAATACCCACAACAAAATCTGTGCAGAACCTATACACAACACTCAAATGCCGCTAAGTGAACAGCCTAATACTGTGACAAATCACAGAATTCAAAACACTCTTTGCTTTGAGAAGTCGCATAGGGTAAATATAATTTGAGACGTCTGTGTCACTCCTCAGTTGTAAAGTACCTGAGACAGAACAAGGGAAAAAATGAATAATTCATCCCTCAATTATTTTGACTGCTGAGCTGTAAAATTGCCATTTGGGCAGGTAGCAGTGTAGAGTATCTGACAACTGAGATTTATTTTTCTAACTAGAAGTGCTCAACAGTGTGACCAGGCAAATAAAGCGGCTGAAAACAGGCACAAGATGAGTGGAACAAAATTCTAATCCTTTGTATTTAAAGTTAATCAGTGTGGTTTGTAGAAGGACGGAGGATTGTTTCTGTAGTGTCTGTGTGGATAGATATAAATCCGATCCTCTCTCTGTGAGAGCCGCCATCGCTGTAGCGGAAAGGAGACACGCTTAGAAACCTCGTCCTCAGCAGAGTCCAGTGGTCGAGCGAGAGCATAGATGGCCACAGCACAGAGGAGAGAGATAAGTAAACAGCTGAGGGGTGTGGGAGAAATTGTTTTACAGAACAGGCTGAGGGAGCAGAGTCTTGCACAAGAGCAGTTCTTAGGGGTACACTATACTCTTTGGCAGACTGTGTGACAGAGCTGATAAGAATGTGTTTTGCAGAGTGTGATGGAGCTGACTGAGAGTGAGTGTGTTCTGCCGACTGTGTGATGGAGCTGATGAGAGAGTGTTTTGCAGGTTGTGTGAGAGAGCTGATTGTTTGTAGCAGATTGTGCAACGGATAAAATGAAAGTATGTCTTGTACATTGTGTGACGGAGATGACGAGAGTGTGTGCGGCAGACTTTGTGGCCGAGCTGATGAGAGAGTGTTTTGCATTCTGTCTGACGGAGATAATGAAATTATGGGTTGTAGATTGTGTGACAGAGGTGATAAGATGGCCTATTGCAGACTGTGTGATGAAGCTGATGTGTGTGTGTGTCGCAGACTGACAAAGCTGATGAGAGAGTGTGTTGCAGACTGTGTGATGAAGCTGATGAGAGACTGTCGCAGACTGTGTGATGAAGCTGATGAGAGACTGTCGCAGACTGTGTGATGAAGCTGATGAGAGAGTGTCACAGACTGTGTAATGAAGCTGATGAGAGAGTGTGTTGCAGACTGTATGATGAAGCTGATGAGAGACTGTCGAAGACTGTGTGATGAAGCTGATGAGAGACTGTCGCAGACTGTGTGATGAAGCTGATGAGAGACTGTCGAAGACTGTGTGATGAAGCTGATGAGAGACTGTCGCAGACTGTATGATGATGCTGATGAGAGAGTGTGTTGCAGACTGTGTGATGAAGCTGATGAGAGAGTGTGTTGCAGACTGTATGATGAAGCTGATGAGAGACTGTCGAAGACTGTGTGATGAAGCTGATGAGAGACTGTCGCAGACTGTGTGATGAAGCTGATGAGAGACTGTCGAAGACTGTGTGATGAAGCTGATGAGAGACTGTCGAAGACTGTGTGATGAAGCTGATGAGAGTGTGTTGCAGACTGTGTGATGAAGCTGATGAGAGACTGTCGCAGACTGTGTGATGAAGATGATGAGAGACTGTCGCAGACTGTGTGATGAAGCTGATGAGAGAGTGTCACAGACTGTGTGATGAAGCTGATGAGAGAGTGTGTTGCAGACTGTATGATGAAGCTGATGAGAGACTGTCGAAGACTGTGTGATGAAGCTGATGAGAGACTGTCGCAGACTGTTTGATGAAGCTGATGAGAGACTGTCGAAGACTGTGTGATGAAGCTGATGAGAGACTGTCACAGACTGTGTGATGAAGCTGATGAGAGACTGTCGCAGACTGTATGATGATGCTGATGAGAGAGTGTGTTGCAGACTGTGTGATGAAGCTGATGAGAGACTGTCGCAGACTGTGTGATGAAGCTGATGAGACTGTTGCAGACTGTGTGATGAAGCTGATTAGAGATTGTCGCAGACTGTGTGATGAAGCAGAGGAGACTGTCACAGACTGTGTGATGAAGCTGATGAGAAAGTGTGTCGCAGACTGCGTGATGAAGCTGATAAGAGATTGTTGCAGACTGTGTGATGAAGCTGATGAGAAAGTGTGTCGCAGACTGTGTGATGAAGCTAATGAGAGATTGATGCAGACTGTGTGATGAAGCTGATGAGAGATTGATGCAGATTGTGTGATGAAGCTGATGAGAGACTGTCGCAGACTGTGTGATGAAGCTGATGAGAGACTTTCGCAGACTGTGTAATGAAGCTGATGAGACTGTTGCAGACTGTGTGATGAAGCTGATTAGAGATTGTCGCAGACAGTGTGATGAAGCAGAGGAGACTGTCACAGACTGCGTGATGAAGCTGATGAGAAAGTGTGTCGCAGACTGTGTGATGAAGCTGATGAGAAAGTGTGTCGCAGACTGTGTGATGAAGCTGATGAGAAAGTGTGTCGCAGACTGTGTGATGAAGCTGATGAGAAAGTGTGTCGCAGACTGTGTGATGAAGCTGATGAGAAAGTGTGTCGCAGACTGTGTGATGAAGCTGATAAGAGATTGTTGCAGACTGTGTGATGAAGCTGATGAGAAAGTGTGTCGCAGACTGTGTGATGAAGCTGATGAGAAAGTGTGTCGCAGACTGTGTGATGAAGCTGATGAGAAAGTGTGTCGCAGACTGTGTGATGAAGCTGATAAGAGATTGTTGCAGACTGTGTGATGAAGCTGATAAGAGATTGATGCAGACTGTGTGATGAAGCTGATGAGAGATTGATGCAGACTGTGTGATGAAGCTGATGAGAGATTGATGCAGATTGTGTGATGAAGCTGATGAGAGATTGTCGCAGACTGTGTGATGAAGCTGATGAGAGATTGTCGCAGATTGTGTGATGAAGCTGATGAGAGATTGATGCAGACTGTGTGATGAAGCTGATAAGAGATTGTTGCAGACTGTGTGATGAAGCTGATGAGAGATTGATGCAGACTGTGTGATGAAGCTGATGAGAGATTGATGCAGATTGTGTGATGAAGCTGATGAGAGATTGTCGCAGACTGTGTGATGAAGCTGATGAGAGATTGTCGCAGATTGTGTGATGAAGCAGATGAGACTGTCGCAGACTGTGATGAAGCTGATGAGAGATTGTCGCAGACTGTGTGATGAAGCTGATGTGTGTGTGTCGCAGACTGACAAAGCTGATGAGAGAGTGTGTTGCAGACTGTGTGATGAAGCAGATGACTGTCACACTGTGTGATGAAGCTGATGAGAGATTGTTGCAGACTGTGTGATGAAGCAGATGAGACTGTCACTGACTGTGTGATGACGCTGATGAGTGTGTGTTGCAGACTGTGACAAAGTTGAAGAGAGAGTGTGTCACAGACTGTGTGACAAAGCTGATGAGTGTGTGTTGCAGATTGTGTGATGAAGATGATGAGATAGTGTCACAGACTGAGTGACATGCAACACACTCTTATCAGCTTCGCAAGACTGCAACACACACTCATCAGCTTCGTCAGTCAGACACACACTCTCTCATCAGCCTCGTCACACAGTGATGAGAGAGTGTGTTGCAGATTGTGTGACAAAACTAATTAAACCTATATTAACACAGTACATAAAGGTCTGCTGTAATTGGTGTTCCATTCATAAATCTGCAATCACCTGCCATACCTGTCAACTGTTAGCTAATATGACGCCAGTTATTTCTGAACTCACAATGTGATTGGCTGAGAGGCGTTTTGTGTTTTATTAAGATATTTTTTTTATTACTGCAAAAAAAGGGTAAGAAACTCCCTATTAATACCGTTGTTAGCAGATGTGTTTAAGCTTATGTCACATCACTGAAGGCCAGTAGAGAAGGTACATGAAAAACATAAATTTATATTCCAAAATAGCTTCATAGGAGAATGAATAAAACACTTCTCAATCTGCTTCTGGACAGCAACAAAACATCTTGGGTTGGCTGATGGACTTAGTCAGCAATATTACAAACACTGTTTGCTTAAGACAAAGGAAACCATGGAAAGCCTAAGGGAGTCAAAAGAGATGTGGCTGATTTTATTTTTTTATTTTTTTAAATGCAGCATAAATGGAGGTTTCCGGCACCGTAAAGGAAGGACTGAGAGTGTGTGATGTGAGGACGTGCAGAAAGAGAAAGTCTGAGTGTGTGATGTGAGATTCCAGCTCAGGAAGAGCCACCTGCATGTGGAGATAAACAGAAGTGAGAGGCTGGCCTGCGTTATTCCTGATGACGGAAAGTCCTCTGAGTGACAGGCCTGACATTTGAGCGGCTAGTGAAGTAAACAGGCCGTTTAGGAGGAATAAACATGCGGCACATACGCAACACCCGACCCACGGTTACCATGGTGTTGTGCTACTCCCTCACCATCCCTTTGGCCAATCAGGCTTCATTAAGTAGGAGGTGAGGCCATGTAAATTCATGAGTGCTGCAATCCCCCTCTGGATCATCACATGGAGAAATGCAAAGTGGGATAATGCTGATTAGGGCATACAGTAGCAGTGCAGTTTTCTCTTTCTCTCTCTCTCTGTCTCTCTTTTTCACTCACTCCCTCGCTTATTCATCCTCTCTCTCACTCTGCATTGTGGTATGTTTTGCTTTTACATTTACACATACGGCATTTGGCAGATGCTTTTATCCAGACTTACACATTTCATATCATGTCATATATCATATCACAAAATAAATGTAGGAATCTTGCCCAAAGATTCTTACTGATGCAGCGTGGTGTGGTTACCAGCAATGAACCCTAACCCAAATTCATCCATATACACGCTGAGGGCAGGAACGGGTTTAGCTCTAGCTCCTGATCTACACTCTGTCCATTCTCTCAGCTCCACTAACCACACCGGATCACTTTGTAGTTCTACAATTACAGACAGTAGTGTATCTGCTTCTCTGTGTAGCACTTTGTTAGCCCCATTTCACCCTGCTCTTCAATGGTCAGGACGCCCACAGGACCAGCACAGAGCAGGTATGAATCTGGGTGGTGGATCATTCTCTGCGCTGTAGTGACACTGACATGGTAGTGATGTGTTAGTGTGTGCAGGTACGAGTGGATCAGACTACTAGACTACTAGAGTTTTTAAACATGGTCAGCAGCACTGAGAATAATCCACTACCCAAATCATACCTGCTCTGTGGTGGTCCTCTAGGGGCCATTGAAGAACAGGGTGAAATGAGGCTAACAAAGTATGCAGCTGGACGACAGTCTGTAGGTGTTCCTAATCCAGTGATCAATCACTATACCAACCATCATTTCAATAGAGTCCTCAGAAAGGTGTAATTACGCAGCAAAGACAGTGCAGTATTGACATTGTTGACACTGTTGACACCGCAATGAAACCCGTTTTTACACTTTAACTCTTTGCTGACACTGAAGGTTTCGTCTGAATCTCTGCACAACTGTCACTTCAATTCTCCGGCGAATGAGTCACATGCCATGTGATGGCAGAAATGACAGAATCAAATTAACATCCATTCTCTAAAGCTTCGCTAGTCTCCAGCACCGGGGTCCTCTACGGGGGAGCCGAGTACCTCGCACACACACACACACACGCTCCCCCTCCAGACTGCTGACATTTCAGCTCCATTGGCAAGACAACACAATCAATCCTTATTGTAGTCCACAGCTCCAGGGCTGAGAATGTCTACATTTTCCATTGAGGCAGAAATGAAGGCAGTGAAATGTGAGGAACTGATGGGATGTGGAGTGACTGTGGGAAGGCTTTGTAGGGGGAGGGGAAGGGCCAATCGATTTTGTCATCACGTCGCACATCAGCCGTCATTTTATGACTTGTTTGTAATTAGGCTGACACTAGCAAAAAACTCAGAAATCAATACTGCATTGATTAAAGCGCACAGATAGCCAAGAGCTAAAGAATATCACCAAAGAGACACAATATCAAGCACAGACAATTAAACATGCTTCGGCTAATTAACCCCTGGCAGTTACCACAGACATTACCAGAATCGTGGTAGCACTGGCCATTATTATCGGTCACTCAGCTGTTTGAGATAATGGAAATATTCTGTTGAAATTGTGGATTCTAAACTTCCAGTCTATTTGTGTTTGAATGCAGAATTGTGATTTGTTTCAATTATTGAGGATACTGCAGATTCATCGCCATTTGTCTGCTGCCATCGTTTTGTCACTTTCAACCACATGCACTGGTTGCACTCAGCCATAACATTTAAGCTAACTCTTTGTTTCGTCTCCACACTCATTGCCCATATTTTCAGCTGCACTTTAGTTCTCCAGCACAACACACATTAGGGTGTGTTCAGAATTGGCAGTTATGGTTTGATTAAAACAAACTCTAGTGCGATTGCTCTAGGAACTAACAAAGTATGCAGAGCAACAGATTGACTAAAATCCATGACTGTGGAAGTACAAAGTCTGGTAAGTGAAGGTGATAAAATTTACAATGAGTGTAGTTTAAATGTTACAGTTGGTCCCTCTACATGGACAGTCAAGACAGATAGATGTGATCTCAGCAAAAGATCAGAACTGAGCAATGAAGCTGTTACAGAGAAGCTGACAAAATCTTTGATGTCTCTACCTCATGAGCTCACATATCTGCCTCCCTGACAAATCCTGCCCTCTGTTCTTTGGACATGGGCAGCGGTAAAGGCTAATGTATTTGTGGCTCCAAGGTTCAGACCCTGACATTCTTCCTCTCTTAGAGTCACGCAGCTGTGGACTCACCTCCCCGCGCCCCTCTTCCCAGCACCATTCCCTTCATGTTGCTTATTTCACCCTCATTAATTAGATTTTTAATTGCTGACCTTTGAGAACCAGGCGGCCATGCAAAGACCCAGCCCCTCTCTTTCTCAGTCTCTCCCTCTCTCTCTCTCTCTCTCTCTCTCTCTTTCTCACTCAGCTTCCTTACAAAGACTTGAAAAAGGCACTTCTGCTGCTTTTAGCTTAAAAAGAAAAAATTAATAGAGTGGCTTTTCCTTTCTCATTAGAGCCTAGACAGAAAGCTGTGTCCAGTTCATGCTGAAGTGTTCACAGCCCTCATCCAGTTTTCAATATATATGTCACTTATCTAGTCAATATATCTAACAGATATCTATACAGATATATTATATTTATTGTCAATGCAACCCTCTTCTCCTACTCTTCACATACTGATAGCAACACTGCAGGAGAAATGCTAGCACAGGCAGTATCCGTAGTTTCAGGTGCTGCACATCTTTATGGCATGGTGTGGTATATGGGGTACAAAGATAGTGGGGCCATTCTTCATCAATGGAAACCTCAAGGCCACTGGATGTGCGAAATTGCTACATGATGATGTGTTTCCCACTTTATGCACTGAAGCTGGCACGTTCCCTGAGATTTTCCAGCAAGATGGTGCACCACCACATTATGGGTGTCAGATCTGAGCATTCCTAGATGAACAGCTTCTTGGAAAGTGGATTGGTCGTCGTGGGCCAGTTGAATGGCCCCCAAGGTCTCCCGATCTGACCCCCTTAGACTTTTATCTTTGGGGTCATCTGAAGGCAATTGTCTATGCTGTGAAGATATGAGATGTGCAGCACCTGAAACTACAGATACTGGAAGACTGTGCTTCCAGTTTGCACTGACAATCCAACACAATGGGCAGAACTTTGAACACATTTTATAAGTGGTCAGAAACTTGTAAATAACTCATGAAAGAATAAGGTTACATTAAAACATCATTGTTTTTCTTGTGAAATTCACAGTAAGTTTGATGTGTCACATGACCCTCTTCCCATTGAAAAAACAAAAGTTGGATCCAAAATGGCTGACTTCAAAATGGCCGCCATGGTCACCACCCATCTTGAAAAGTTTCCCCCCCTCCCATATACTAATGTGCCACAAACAGGAAGTTAATATCACCAACCATTCCCATTTTATTAAGGTGTATCCATATAAATGGCCCACCCTGTATTCATTCATTCATTCATTCATTCATTCATTCATTCATTCATTCTCTGTAACTCTTATCCAGTTCAGGGTCGCGGTGGGTCCAGAGCCTACCTGGAATCATTGGGCACAAGGCGGGAATACACCCTGGAGGGGGCGCCAGTCCTTCACAGGGCCTCACCCTGTATAATAATCTCATTATGAGATTGTTGAAAAATGTTTAGCCTTACTCAGGCTGCTAGGTTTGTTTTTGTTTTGCTTGTTTTAAATGAATTTAGCAAGTGTCTTATTCCATTTGCAGAAAATAAATGAATAAATGAGTGAATGAATGACACTTAAAACAAATCAACAAGTCATTTTGCTTGGTTTGCTCTTTGATGTTCTTGTTTTCATCATACTTAATCAGTACTATTATGTCTCATGTTGTGTTTGTTTTTCTCCTTTTAACCTTGTCTTTGTCCTCTAACATAATTGCGGGTCCAAAGCTGTGATTGGCAATACTCAAACGAGACGGCAGCACAATTATAAAATTTCTCCACTCTTTGATAATCAGTTTTGTGAGAAGAAATAAAATAAATGTGTGGTGTTGTTTCACAGTGGGTGGTTTGGTGGACTCCAGATAAATACATTAATGTCCAAATGCATTTAAATTTAATTTAATTTATTTTTTAATAGGTCACTTTAAATAATCTACCAAAGAAACTTTCTCTAGAAAAAATATTGTAAAATAAGCCAGACATGTCTAGTATATTCTTATAATGTTGTTGCTTATAATCTAACCCTAATAAGAAACATTTGATATACTGACTGTATCTAAGATATCTTCACTCGATGAGATAATACTGTGCAGTGCATTACGGTGCTGGGGAGAAATTGCACAACAACTCCAATGACATATTAACTGAACAGCATGTGTAAATGAACCTGAAACGAACACCTGAAGAAGCTCCAACTCACAGATTAAACAGTCATTAGCTTCAGAAGACAGTAATCTTTATGGAGCCAGGCCAATTCATTAACAACCATGGAACAGTAACAGGTTATTAGTGCCCAGAGAAAAGCCTAACAAGATCAAGGGAGCACCATATGGCTTTGGATGTTTTCTTCATTACCTGATTCCCCTTGTTCCAACACACCGCTTCAAAGCCCACTATTGGGTTTCTATTGATCCAATGTGCACTTGTTTAACAAGTGGAATTCACCTAAAACAGCAGTTCTGATCATAAACACCATCTGGTAATATGAGTGCACTTACCAATAATTAGTTACCAATAATTAGACTGTTCCAAAATAACATTATTAAATATTTTTAGATTGTAATCACCACAATAACACAAGTCCAACTGTTAATATCCTTTACAGTAGTCTGATATATGCTGGCTTCTTTTTAATAAGAGCTCAAACAAAACTTAATATTTCTAGTAATATATTTATATCAGCATTATAAGTTAATGATGCATAATGCAAAATACATTCATAAAGTGTAATTCAGTTTAAAAAATATCTACAACCATGTTTAGAATACAGATAAATAAGATGTAGTGGCTTGGAATAGATCCACCCTATTTGTGGTCATTCATTCAACTGTAAGAGTCAGGTGCATTATTTTTAAATAAATAAATACATACATTTGGCTCATTAAATCAGGGAAGGCTGAAAGTTACCTTTGTGTGCACATACAAAAATAAATAAATAAATAAATAATAACAATAATAATAATAATAATTAATTCATCCAGTTCAGGGTCGCGGTGGGTCCAGAGCCTACCTGGAATCATTGGGCGCAAGGCGGGAATACACCCTGGAGGGGGCGCCAGTCCTTCATAGGGCAACACAGACACACACACACATTCACTCACACACTCACACCTACGGACACTTTTGAGTCGCCAATTCACCTACCAACGTGTGTTTTTGGACTGTGGGAGGAAACCGGAGCACCCGGAGGAAACCCACGCAGACACAGGGAGAACACACCACACTCCTCACAGACAGTCACCCGGAGCGGGAATCGAACCCACAACTGCGACTGTGACTGCGACACTAACCTGCTGCGCCACCGTGCCGCCCACTAATAATAATAATATATAAGTAAATATATAAGAAAATAATGAAAAACTATGAAACTTCAATCTCTGAGTGTGTGCGTGCAAGTTTGTGTGTGTAGTTTGCAAAATGTGACCATATCTCCCATATCTTTCTATGACCCTGTCCCTTTCCATTTTAAGGAATTAATTACTGTATATATTTAGCATATGGATCGTGGTTTGGACCGTCTAGTGAGAATTTACACAGATTAAATAGAGGCGTAACACATGTATGTATTAATACACATGCCAGTGTTTAGTTTTGCATAAGAATAGATATGCATACGGAATGAGACCGGTTTGTTATAAATGTGAACCCTACAGACACTGTACATATGCCTGTTAAATATACAAATCGTAAGAGGCTGACCAGCATATTTTGGCTTGTCCATTTGGTCTCTTAATCTGCATTGTCCTGTATATGAATGATATTATTGTATATATTTTATTGTGCATTTCATATATCAATAAAGTTATTTAAATAATTAAACCCATTGTAAGCATCATTTTACTTAGTCATGTCTACCATACCTGGGCGAGATGTCACAGCCCTGCTGCATGAAGGCTCCCAGTGAGAACCAGAGGCTGTTGAAGATTCCAAACTCATTGGTCTGTTCTGGACTCTGCTGTGGCTGATTCTGACCGCTCTGTCCCGCCTGACCCGTCGGAGATGAAGGCTGGTTGGGGTTGTTCTCTGTGTTTTCCTCGTAGTCCTCAGCATGCCACTCGTATGGACTAAACCGACTGACCAGGAAGAGCACCACGCTCACGCCAATGTACGCAAACACTATACACATCCAGATCTCATAGGCCAGAGGGTCCAGGAAAGAGAAGACCCCTGGCTTTGACTTGGTGGGTTTTTTGATCATGATGGAGATACCCAGGCTCATGAAGGGTTTCGAGAAGTCAATCACTTCCTCTCTGACCAGGGTGATGGTCAGCGGAGCGACGGCAACATCTGCTTTCTGATATAAAAAAATAATATATATTTTTTAATCACAATTTAAATAATTACAGTGTAATACTGTGAGAAAGTCTCTCATTGGCTCAGATCTGGAAAAAAATAAATACACAGTCCTTCCTCTGCAAACGATAACACAAATCTACTGAAAGGACAAGGAGCAATTATTGAGAAAATACACACACAAGATTAAATTAAACAAAGAAGCCCAGAGCCCAGACCTCAACATCACAGAAGTGTTTGGAGTTTGTGTGATAGAAAATGCAGACTGTGGTTTTCTATGACATAGAGCCTTTCAGATTTTTTTCCCTTCACACTCAGAACTGAATAGCTTATACTTTCAGCCATTTTATGTGCAATTTACATAAATGAATGTTGGTCTCGGACTTCTGTGTAGACCTATGAACCATTTCATACTGAATAAAATACTTTCCATCAGCGCTATTATACTGCCAAATATAAATAAACCTAAAGATTTTATATTTTTTATTCATGTGGAAATGATGCACCCCTTTGAATGAAATAAATTCAGTGCAGTGGGAAATTGCAGGAATAGTTTACTCAGAGAAAAAAAGATTATATTTAAGAAAAATATTTTACTATGCACTATTATTCTAGTAATACAGCTGTGAAAAGTCTGGAAGAAGCCTTCTATTCACTGACAGACCTATGGCAGAAAGACTCTTTCAATGCAAAATGGAGCCTTAATGAGAAATTTGTCCACATTTATTCAGACTTCGCACACGGCTGAAGCATGAAAAAGCACTCCACGCACTCACATACTCCCGAAATAGCCAAAAGAAACTGGACAGTAGAGGCTGAGGCTGTTTGTCTGGGAAAGTAAATAGAGCTGACCTCCTCTAACCTCTCTCCTTCAGCACTTTTGTCTGTGGAGCTTCTTCAACTGAATCACTTTCTCTGAAGAAATAAATAATGGAGTTATGGCCCACACCGTAAAATTACTAAACCCCACCGTTATAAATGAGTAATGTCTCTTGAATACGATAATAACAACAACAATAATAATAATAATAATAATAATAATAATAATATTCCTGAATCTTAAAACAGTTTAGGGATGATATGAAAATCCCAATAAAAGTTTCTCCATGATAAGCCAAGCTCTTTCACTGCTAAACAACTATAACATAAGGCTTATCAGAGTTTGTTAAATGTAAATATAAAAATGTATTATTCATAATATTCATTCATTCATTCATTCATCTGTAACCCTCATCGCGGTGGGTCCAGAGCCTACCTGGAATCATTGGGCGCGAGGCGGGAATACACCCTGGAGGGGGCGCCAGTCCTGCACAGGGCAACACACACACACACACATTCACACCTATGGACACTTTTGAGTCGCCAATCCACCTACCAACGTGTGTTTTTGGACTGTGGGAGGAAACCGGAGCACCCGGAGGACACAGGGAGAACACACCACACTCCTCACAGACAGTCACCCGGAGGAAACCCACGCAGACACAGAGAGAACACACCACACTCCTCACAGACAGTCACCCGGAGCGGGAATCTAACCTACAACCTCCAGGTCCCTAGAGCTGTGTGACTGCAACACTAACCTGCTGCGCCACCGTGCCACCAATTATTCATAATATAAATAATAATAAATAACACAAATGAATACTTTGATCACACAATATAAATTAATATACCTCTAAATTTTTGTAAACCCATATTGCAATTCAATATTTGGATTATACACTCACTTAAGGTTGTTTTTATCAACGCAAGTGATGGTTTTAGATGTTTAAGAAGCCTTTGGAGCAATTTCAACAGGCATCAAATTCAGAGTGAATTGATCTTTTTACCTCTTTCATTTAAATACATTTCAAAGCATGTCAATAATTCACTGGTTTCTGTTTTATCTTTCTTTTGCTTACTGTCCCAACATATACATTAAACACCAAGACACTTACTCCGTACACCAGTTCTCCCACCATCCCGTTCCACATCTTGGTTTCTGGGTCCCTGGCTCCATACTTGCCGTCAGCCACAATTTTGAGTTTGTACTGGTATCCCACATGCTTGGCGATTTCAGCAGCCAGCTCCACGCAGTAGCCCTCGTACTTATCATTCCCAACCAGCTGCTCGTGATTCTTCTTCAGCATCACGTACGGAGATTCCTGCAGAGTCAGAGACATTTGGGTACCATGACTAAAGGTTAGGGTGTGGTTATTCAAATCTGTAAATATCTAATCATCTTGACTATTATTAATCAGGTGCTATTATTAATCTAATTAATAACTTCATTAAAACCTAATAAAAATAAGAAAAAGCTCTGTTTGTGTGTTTTCAGGGTGTGTTCAGCACGACGCGAGCCGCGCTGGCTACTTTTCCCCACTGTTCACACACTCAGCAGGACGTCTTGGTCTTGGTCTTGGTCTATACTGCTTTTCCTAACAGCTAAGGCGGAGGTGAGTCCATGTTGCTTTTAGAAAGCAGTGGCTCTGACAGGTTTATTTTCACTGAGCTTGGCAGCTTTTGGCATTGTCTTGCTGTTCATAAAAGGGCACAGTCCACTGGGCTGAAACAACAGGGTGATTCTGCTCAGGAATGGCGTATAATAGGTTGGAGCTGTTCGATTGGTACATTTGAGATAGATTGGACGTCCTGGGGACATTTGTGGGGACACAGCACCTGAGGCTTACAGCTCAATAACAGAACAACACACTGCTGAACAGTTAAGTGTGGACAGGTAAAACCAAACATTTGAGAAAGAAAATGCAGTCTCTCAGAAGAAGGCTGTGTGACTCAAACCTTTTAAGAAAAGAAAGTACAGGGGTTGGACAATGAAAGTGAAACACCTGGTTTTAGACCACAGTAATTTATTAGTGCGGTGTAGGGCCTCCTTTTGCGGCCGATACAGCGTCAGTTGGTCTGGGGAATGACATACACAAGTCCTGCACAGTGGTCAGAGGGATTTGAAGCCATTCTTCTTGCAGGATAGTGGCCAGGTCTCTATGTGATGCTGGTGGAGGAAAACGTTTCCTGACTCGCTCCTCCAAAACACCCCAAAGTGGCTCAATAATATTTAGATCTGGTGACTGTGCAGGCCATGGGAGATGTTCAACTTCACTTTCATGTTCATCAAACCAGTCTTTCACCAGTCTTGCTGTGTGTATTGGTGCGTTGTCGTCCTGATACACGGCACCGCCTTCAGGACACAGTGTTTGAACCATTGGATGCACATGGTCTTACTGGTGCAGTGTGGAGTTAATGAAGATTGTCCACCAGGCTGCTCCAATTTAGCCATGAAACCTCCCACACTACAATGACAGGTGTTTCACTTTCATTGTCCAACCCCTGTATTTGCAAAAGAAACACTTAGAATTGCTGGAATGTTATAAACCTTAATACTAAATAATCTGAAATGTATTTACATTTAATAACAGTCATATTAATCCCTCAAAAACCCCAATTAAATTCTTAAATTAAATTAAAACTAAGACCGGAGCCAAATTTCAGAGTTTCCTACTCTCTGTCCAACTCCAGATTTAGAGTTCAGCTTCTGTACAGTTTGATCGGTCATTCCCTTCACACATTCCTGCATCAGCAGCCACCCTACACACTCTGCCCCTTCCCTGGCCACTGAGAGACCGGCAGGCCACATATCAAAGGTGAATAAATGCCCCGTGAAGCCTTGGATGTGAAGGAATTACTAAGACATGTGGCAAGGCAGAGCGAGAGAACAGAAGAGTTGAGGAAAGAGGAGGAAAATCACATATTCGGCTTCTGCTGGGAATTCAATCCTGGGCCCCGCCTTTAAGGATAAGATGAAAACACTCGGTCCAAGAAATGAGCAGAAACGTCTCGTTCACTGATCCACTACAGCAGTGGCTTTCTGCTATTATCTGAACCACATGGCACTATCATCATCTGACAGAGGAGCGAGAGAAAACGCTCGTCTACAGGTTGCGTAAGGAGCAAAACAAGTCCTATTCCATATTTAGAAGACAACAGCAAAACAATGTCCTCCTGCTGAGAACAACACCACAATGTATTCTTAATGCACAGAAGCTTTGAAGAACTTCTGCTGAACATCCGTACTCTCACTGTTTAGGACTGAGGTTTCAATTCAGTTACTGGGCCACAGACTTGTGCAGGAGCATACCAGGATCGTGGTGACGATATATGTGCGGTTGTGAAAGCCGTAAGGCTCGCTGCCGTTGGGTGTCGCTGCTGTGCTCACAAACTTCTCATCCTCATTCCAGTAACCCACCTGAAGACAGATAGATCACAGAAATCAATGAATGGAGTGAGATCATAATCATCCCTAAAATATCCCAAAGGGGTGTTACAGTGTTTACATTAGGTTTCTCATCTATTACCATAACAGGCAAAGGGCACTTTCTACTATTAAAGGAGTTAAAGGCAGAAACAATTGCATCTATATTAAGCAATTAATTCCTGCATAAGGCTTTATCTAGAGAGAGAGAGAGAGAGATAGAGAGAGAGAGAAATAGAGAGAGAAGAGACAGAGAGAGAGAAGAGAGAGAGCGAGAGCGAGAGATAGAGAGAGAGAGAAGAGAGAGAGAGAGAGAGCGAGAGAGAGAGAGAGAGAGAGGAAAATATTTAGACTTACTTTCTTGGGCCCACTGGGCTTAAGCTCCATCACGCTGACCGTGTAGTTAGTGCGGCGACCCTTCTCGTTGAACTGGATGTGTCCTGTTAAGCCCTCGATCCGCACCTAAGACAAAAGCCCCGAGAGGAAGCTTTAGTGAGACAAAGAGCTTCAGCGACATCATTTCCCCCCTCTGTCTGCCTCTCTGTCTCACTCCCTTCCTCGCTCATATCTTTCCCTCTCACTTGTGTGTGTTTTGTATGTGTATATTTGAGGATGATAGGCTAAACTGACCGTGCTCAGATCTGCTTCATGTAGGAAAAAGCTTCCCACTAGATCCTGGAACATTTCTGTGAGTATTTGATTGCATTCAGTCACGTAAAAGTTAGTGAGGTTGGAGGATTAGCTCTGGATCGCCCAAAGGGCTTAGGCTGAACTTCATCACTCCAGAGAACACGGTTCTACTGTTCTACAGCTCACTTCTCCACCCTTGGCATTGAGCATTGTGACCTTCAGCTCATGCCCAGCTTCTTCAGAGCACCCTATTCCATTTCCTCCATTTCTTTTCTATAAAGGTTATAAACCCTGACTATCTGTGTCCCCAGTGTGTGGACTCGAGTTCAACAAATCTTTTTACCATAGAGTATTGCATCAAAAAAAGGCTTGAAATCAGTAGTAATCACATTATACTAAAACTAATTATGAAAGTTGTGTTACACCTTGGGATATTTGCATGCTCCCAAACAACATCCATTTCACACAGAGAGTGCATCCCTGTGGAGAGTTCTAAATCATAGTTCTTTTTCTTTTTATGCTATGCTGCTGCCAGCTCATATCTGCAATGTTTCTATTTTCAAAACACACCACCAGCGCAGAGAAGTAGAGCTGCCTGAGGCGAGCAAAATTAAGTCAGGTGTTCTCTCTCTCTCTCTCTCTCTCTCTCTCTCTCTCTCTTCTCTCTCTCTCTCGCTCTTCTCTCGCTCTCTCTATCTCTCGCTCTTCTCTCTCTCTCTTCTCTCTCTCTCTCGCTCTTCTCTCTCTCTCTCTCTCTCTCTCTCTCTCTCTCGCTCTTCTCTCTCTCTCTCGCTCTTCTCTCTCTCTCTCTCTCTCTCTCTCTCTCTCTCTCTCATCTACTTATAAATATCTCTTGTCATAAGAGATTATGACCAGCATAAAGGTTTATTGCAAAGTGTGTTTGTTTGCTATGTGCTGTGTCACATTCGATTGGGCTGCTGTTCCCAGCCAATCAGGGGGAACTTTATGAGGCAGAATAGAGACGTAATTTGTTTCTTAGTGGTCTATTTGGGTCTCTCAGAAGAGAGCCACATCTTTGCCAGTCATGTGTGTGTGTGTTGGCGTAGATATCTTTCCCTTTGTGTGTAAGTGTGCATGCATAAACGTGTGTATTTGCATGCAATCGCCCCAGGGTAAATACCTGCTGTAGCGCTCTCTGAATGTCGATGCCTTGGCCCCAAGGGGCTGGAGGGTTGGCCAGGCATTCGCCAGCATTTCCCCGGCGAGAAATGTCAATCCTCTGCCTTCTGAGGTTCTGGAAAGCTGTGGACATCACTTTAACCCCATCGTATGTGAGGGCTCCAGTGTACTGCATACACACACACACACACACAAAATGGTGCTTTATCCATATATAACTGTTACTAATGCTTTTATTAGTACTGAACATATGGCTTTACATTTTTTTACATCCCAGCTGTTTTACATTATGCTGAAATTTCATGATAAATTGATCAATTTATTACAGGCTCTAAAATGTCAAAATCATATCCCTCTGACTCCCATTCCAATTAAAGTATGTCCTTTTCAAACCACAGACAGAAGGTTTTGGACAAACAGTGTCAATTGAGCCCTTGCAATGAAGAACAATGTATCAGCCAATTTCCATTTTTCCATAGAACTGCTTCATTTTTCAGCATGAGTAAAGGTTTAAATGGAAAAACATTGCCTAATAAACAGGTAAAAAGCTTTAGTGACTACTTAATTTACATATAGGAAATCAAACAATGACACTGCAGGGTTTAAGGTACACTACATAATATTTTCACCTTAAAATTACAGAAGCAACATCATTGTGATGCTTCACTGACCTGCAATAGGGAGAACAGAGTCTCTGTCATTGCTTCTCTGGATTCAGCACTGCAGAAACTGCACTATGTAACTCTTGGGGGAGGGTAGGTAAAGTGTTCAATGTCTTAATCTAATCTAACTAGGTTTTGCTGATGACATTGGTGTTTAAAATGTCAGTATTCAAAAAGAGATGTACAGAGTTGTACACATGTCGAGTTCAGTGGTGAGAGAAGATGGATGACCCGCTTACTCAGTACTCAACAGCTTTTTCATTATGCTGTATTTTTATTTTAAAGTCAAGTTGGGTTTTGTCTGGTTATTCATTCTCAAATATTTGTCTTACTCTATACTTGCCTTGCCTTGCCTAGTCACCTCTTAAAACCTTAAGAACATATAGAATCTACTGATTATGTCAATTGCATTAACTTTGTATAAACTTTGTGAATTTTGAATAGGAAATAAAGCGATTTTTTTTTCCAAAATAATGAACTTCCAGGCCAAAATAGGTTTTTAAATTTTTCTAAATAATTGCGGAATATGTTCTTGGTCAATGTTCAAATGTTCATACATAGTATGGAGCCGTTTAACTGATGTACAAACGTAAAAATAAGACCAGAGCGTTATTTGTACAGCAGTAACATACATTATTTATTTTTAGTTTTAATCATTTTACTAATTGGTTTAATCCAGTATAATTGCGTAATAATGACAGCATTAGTTGGTGCCCACTGTTTCCAAGCTCGTCTTTGAGTGGGTGAGTAAATGTGTGTCAGTTAATAAGAATCTCACATAAACAGAGAACAGTGTGAGGGAAAAACAGCAGTGCGCTGTTGTGAAATTGAATTCTGTGGAAACGCCTTCCATTTAATGCTCTAGTAATTGGCGTCATTTCTGATTCACTGTTAAACTGCCTCATGTTTGTGTGGTGGTTTTTTTCCAGGCCACCCACTTCAAATCTGGACGACTTTGTTAATGGACAGCTTGTTTTCTTACATTTCTGCTGAGGGTCTTACCTTCAGGCCTCTCTTGGGGACTTTAGGGTCTTTATTGTCGAAGTCAATCCACTGTTGCGCTATGCGACTCACGCTGGGATCGTCATAGTTCACTAACTGGAAGCCAGTCACGTTGGCTTCGCCTTTCTTAAACTCGGTCAGGTCAATGTCCAGAAAACCCTGGAATAGAGCACAACAATTAAAAAAATTTCATAAAGGATGCACTAATTTATTACACAGTCCAGGGATTTCACAGAAGAAGTTTATTTATTTTTTGTTTTACCATATTCTTCCCAATCAGTTAGTCTTTTAGTCTTTGCAAACCACACCACCCTGAGATCCAATGCCACCCCTTCATCACACACAATGCCACCAGCCTGGGATTAACCTGCATTAAGGCAAGCACATGACACCATTGGACAGCTCATGTACTGTAGGACTATACCAACAGCCCATATATGCCATGTTAGCCAACAGATGCCTGTGTGATGGGTAACAGGAAAGCCACCCAAAGAGCCAGGCCAATCGTTCTCTCTTGGATTCTCGACCTCAGAAGTGTATGATGGCTATGGAAATAAGTTTTGATTTCGAGAGTTTATTCTAGGTTTCAAAAATATGTTTTAGGTTTCAGAGCTGTGCCTCAGGAGTATGTTTTGGGTTTCAAGGCTTCATTTTGGGCTTGAAGAGTATGTTTTGGGTTTAAGGAATATATTATGAACTGATGTCACCTTCCTGCTTGGCCACACCCCCTCAGTTGGACTGTGTGGAAAAATAATCAGCTGCATTTAATATTCATTCATTGTCTGTAACCCTTATCCAGTTCAGGGTCGCGGTGGGTCCAGAGCCTACCTGGAATCATTGGGCGCAAGGCAGGGAACACACCCTGGAGGGGGCGCCAGTCCTTCACAGGGCAACACACACACACACACACGTACACCTATGGACACTTTTGAGTTGCCAATCTACCTACTAATGTGTGATTTTTGACTATGGGAGGAAACTGGATCACCTGGAGGAAACCACGCAGACACAGGGAAAACACACCCACAACATGAGCCCCCATGAACCCACAACCTCATCTTCTTGTATGCTTAAAGAATTATTTGCGTCATGAAAGGGTTCCTCAGACCTATGAAAAAAAAAATATATAGCGTTCCAGTATTATTCTATATATTTATGTTATTGTTATGGTGTAAAGCTTGTAATGGTGGAAGAACCAGTTTTGATGGTATTTAGAACCATTTAAAAAAAGATTAAGATGGAACCATTTACAGTATATTTTCCATTTGTCTGAGAAGTATTAACAGTGCAGAATATCCCTTAAGCATGCTAAGGGTTTTTATCAGTTGACGGTTCTAAGTAGAACCACTGAGACTACTGAAAGACCCTTGGAGAACCATCATTTTAAAAGAACTCAGCGTGAAACCAAGACAGACACATACGATGACCTAATTAGAGGGCGTTAGACTCGACAGTGATCCACCACACTACCATTCAATAAGGACAGATATCTGTGCAGGTAAAACACAGAAAGAATGAGCCTCCAATGAAAACCTGGAGAGTTGCAGAGAAGACAGGGACCGTTTTGATAGACCTTGTACAGCATCGAATGCAGCAGTGTTAATTGTCTCTAGTTATGTTCAGAGTGAGGAGAGACACTGTGTACTTCACTGCCTTGTCATTTGCTTCTCTTCTGATTAGCTTTTGGTCATCTGTAAAAAAGACAGCTCTGAATTCTATGAATCTAAGTCAATCACAAATAGCTTA
Source organism: Hoplias malabaricus (assembly GCF_029633855.1). Classification (NCBI taxonomy): domain Eukaryota; kingdom Metazoa; phylum Chordata; class Actinopteri; order Characiformes; family Erythrinidae; genus Hoplias; species Hoplias malabaricus. The sequence continues at coordinate 3,716,116 of NC_089816.1, read as the reverse complement.
GTTTTAGACAATAATGAATTTTGCTGCATAAACACAGAGGTATTTCTATTTGTAGGCAAGTGTGTTAAATATGAAACATTAAGCTCAAAGGTAGGGTGGCGCAGCAGGTAGTGTCACAGTCACACAGCTCCAGGGTCCTGGAGGTTGTGGGTTCAGGTCCCGCTCCGGGTGACTGTCTGTGAGGAGTGTAGCGTGTTCTCTCTGTGTCTGCGTGGGTTTCCTCCGGGTGACTGTGTGTGAGGAGTGTGGTGTGTTCTCCCTGTGTCTGTGTGGGTTTCCTCTGGGTGAATGTCTGTGAGGAGTGTGGTGTGTTCTCCCCGTGTCAGCGTGGGTTTCCTCTGGGTGCTCCGGGTTCCTTCTACAGTATACATGTTGGTAGGTGAAAAGAATATGTCCGTTGGTGTGTGTGTGTGTGTCGCTCTGTAAAGGACTGATGCCCCCTCCAGAGTGTTTCCGGGTAGGATCATTTAGCACATGTTAATGTTGAAAACAATAAGTACAGAGTCATTTCTTATAAAAGTGGAAAAGCATAATCGATCCCTGAAATGAAATGTGGTACGTAACCAACAGAAGAGAACACTTCTTATAAACAGCAGCTCATCTTGAAAAATGTAATGAAAGGATCAAGGAGCTCCCACCAATATTAAAGATCAAAATTCTGTGCTAGTTTTCAAATTCCTACATATTGCCTGAGGATTTGGAACATATTTGCAGCAGAGGGAGTAGTTTTAGCTTTAAACAATGAGAAGCTCTGAAGAGAGAGAGAGAGAGAGAGAGAGAGAGAGAGAGAGAGAGAGAGAGAGAGAGAGAGAGAGAAAGACACAAAGAAAGATCCATGGAGGAGCAGGCCCAATGTTGAACTTCAGGTTAAAGCTGAAAGAAAGGCTGGTCAGTTGTTTAATGAAAAAAAAAGCCTAATCCCTTCCATTCACTTGAGGTTGCTTATTCAACAAAGCTCTGCCCTTATCCTCAGCACAGTTGAAGATCCAGGAAACAACAGAGAGGTTTGCTGGAGGGTTGACTCTAATCCCACAATTATTGTAAATCTAAATGCTTCTGTGCAATCCAATCAGCCTGAACACTGAAGCCAACCGGCTCCTGAACACTGCAATTCTGAACACTGAAGCCCAACTTCTCCTGAACACTGAAGCCCACCGGCTCCTGAACACTGAAGCCCAACTTCTCCTGAACACTGAAGCCCAACTTCTCCTGAACACTGAAGCCCACCGGCTCCTGAACACTGAAGCCCATCGGCTCCTGAACACTGAAGCCCACCGGCTCCTGAACACTGAAGCCCACCGGCTCCTGAACACTGAAGCCCATCGGCTCCTGAACACTGAAGCCCACCGGCTCCTGAACACTGAAGCCCACCGGCTCCTGAACACTGAAGCCCACCGGCTCCTGAACACTGAAGCCCACCGGCTTCTGAACACTGAAGCCCACTGCCTCCTGAACACTGAAGCCCACTGGCTCCTGAACACTGAAGCCCACCAGCTCCTGAACACTGAAGCCCACCGGCTCTTGAACACTGAAGCGCAACTTCTCCTGAACACTGAAGCCCAACTTCTCCTGAACACTGAAGCCCAACTTCTCCTGAACACTGAAGCCCAACTTCTCCTGAACACTGAAGCCCACTGGCTCCTGAACACTGAAGCCCATCGGCTCCTGAACACTGAAGCCCACCGGCTCCTGAAACCCTGAAGCCCAAGGGCTCCTGAACACTGAAGCCCACCGGCTCCTGAACACTGAAGCCCACCGGCTCTTGAACACTGAAGCCCAACTTCTTCTGAACACTGAAGCCCAACTTCTCCTGAACACTGAAGCCCAACTTCTCCTGAACACTGAAGCCCAACTTCTCCTGAACACTGAAGCCCAAGGGCTCCTGAACACTGAAGCCCACCGGCTCCTGAACACTGAAGCCCACTGGCTCCTGAACACTGAAGCCCACTGGCTCCTGAACACTGAAGCCCACCGGCTCCTGAACACCGAAGCCCAACTTCTCCTGAACACCGAAGCCCACCGGCTCCTGAACACTGAAGCCTACTGGCTCCTAAATACAGCAGCTAGCTTCTGAATGCTACAGTCCTCTAGCTTCCCAAAGCTGTAGGGCACTGGCTCCTGTGGCTCCAGTGGCTCCGGACCCACAACAACCCTGAACTGTATAAGTGTTAAAAACAATGAATAAATGAATGAATAGGTTAAAGAAACAATAGGTAAGAGTTGGGTATTTTGGCTCATGGGGCTCACCTTAGTGTAATTCATATTTATAGTACTGTGCTTACGTAGTGCAGGTTCTGAAGTGCTGAGCCCAGAGAAGCAATGACAGAGGACCTATCCTCCCTATTACATGCTAGTGAAGCATCACAATTTGGAAGCTGTAATTTTAAGGTAAAAAATATTAGGTAATGGTTCTTTAACTACTCTGACCACAACTCTGATTTAAATACAAACTGTCTCATTTAAATAAATAAATAAATAAATAAATACGCTAACAGTGTCACAACATACATTCTGGGCACTGTGGCCCCTCCCTGCCGGTTACTACAAGCCAAGAAATGGAAATGTTAAAATTTGCATATATACCATGCCTATCATAGACTGTGTGTGTTCATGTTTGTGTGTGTGTGTGTATGAATGTTTGTCTGTATGGGTGTGGGCGCGTGTGTGTGCATGTGTGCCTGTGTTTGTTTGTTTGTGTGTCACTGTGATAAAAATACACCTGGATTACCCTGTTCAGTTGAGTGGTGGCTGAAGCTGACACCCTGCAGCAGAGAGTGTGATGCGTGAGATTTGAGCCACTGATCCGTGTGAGTTTTTTGCAGTAAGGAAGCAGAGGGAAGATGGGAGCTTTTATGCCTGTCTTTGTGAAATATACATCAACAGTGAAAAGAAATAATGCCCCATCTACACCCTTCTGGAAAAATGTTACAGAAAAATCGGAAACAAAACTAGGCTCTGTCAAAAAAGTATGGAATGCAAACCTGGAATGCATAGCACATCAGTCATAACATAAAAACGACCTGCTTAATATACCCTAGGTCCCCCTCATGTGATCAAAACAACTCTGTCACGTCAAGGGCATGGCCTAATGGTTAGAGAAGTGAGCTTGGGACTGGAAGGTTGCTGATTTCAGTCACACAACTGGCAGGAATGTTTGTGGTGTGTTGGGGGGTGTAAAGGAACAGTGCTGTTTTCCTTCCTCAATCAATGGCTGAGGTGCACTGGGGATTAGTGCCTGCTGCTGCTGCTGTGTGTGTGTGTTCACTGCCACGGATGCAGAAGACATATGTACAATGTACATTGTACAATGACAAATAATCGCACATTTGCATTTGAAGGCATGGATTTCACAAGCCCTCCGAAGATATCATGAAGAGACTGGTACCAAAACTGGATTGGACTTGTTTTTCCAGCATATCCCACAGATGTTTGATCAAACAGAGATCTGGGGAGTTGGGAATCCAAGTGAAAACCTTGTCATGTTCCACAAACGGGCAAAAAAAATCCAGCTGAGAAAAGCCCCTGCTTTTAAGGAACACTGTTGAAATAAACAACGCAATAACCACAACCATAAGAAAAAATCCACAACCATGTTTCCTCACTTTGCATCAGTGACAACTTGTGTTGCAGGGTCACTCATGTTTCCTTAAATGTTACGTATCTCACAAATCCTAAATGTAAATATCATATGACCCAGGGACATACCACTGTACATACATGTATATATGAGTGTAAGTGTAAATTTAGGGTCAGTTCAGGGTCATAGAGTGCAAAATAACACACTGTAGCTAACAGAATAAATACTGTATATAGCACTGTTTATAAATAATACAGATTTCCTTTATTTATATGCCTTCTCAGGTCCAGAAGAATAATGCCCATCACAAACAAAACAGCTACATTCTTTTATGATCACTCATTCCCATCTCAATAAAAAGCCCAGCACAGCAATATTTCTTTAAGTGGCTGCGGGCGAATATAACAGAACGAGCCTTAGAGAGATGACACAAATCTTAGGACCACGACTCAAACATTCAGGCAGTGAACACAGCCTCGTTCTTTTATAGAACCGCCAGGAGGAACTGTCCACGCGTCAGGGAATAGAGAAAAAGGTTTTCATCTCGGCTCAGGAAATAATAATGAGCTTCATGAACAATAAAAGAGCCGTGACAAGGGAAGACGGGCATACTTTTCTTATTCATTAACACACACGCATAGAAATGTAACATGACCACATCTAGCACACACGTGTACACACTCACACACACAGACACATAGAAATGTAATACAACAGGCTCTCAAACACATGCTTGCGTGCGCATGCACACACAGCAAAAGGGGTAACATCACAAAAAATTAAACGCCTATACATACACACAGACAACATCATTCACTTACGCACAACTCGGATATGAGCACACACGCACACACACACACACACACACACACACACACATGCACATGCACATTACAGCAGCAGCAACAAGGGGCTCTGTTCCAGTGCAAGCTTTGATCAGGTGATTTGTAGAGAGAGAGAAAAATGAGAGAAAGGAGGAAGAGAGGAATTAAAGAGCTGCTGAAGCTCGAGGAGGAGGCTGAGGAGCACAGCAGGTAATCTCTCTGCTCGGTGAATCATAGCTCTGGGACAGAGAGAGAGAGAGAGAGGGAGAGAGAGAGAGAAAGAGAGAGGGAGAGAGAGAGAATGCAAGAGAATATGTAAAGTCCTCTCACATCTCTCGCTGATTAAAACCACATGCTGCTCTTCTTCCCTCAATTTTTTTTTCTTTTCCTGAATGGCTGCCGTGTTGGGGGCTCACCCCTTTTGTCATTCTCTCTCATGTTGGTGTTCTTCTCTGCTAATGATGCCTTCTTACTATGGCTCTCTTAAACATAGCTGTGAGATCCTGAATGTATAACTCATGTTTATGCCACAAGGCAGTGTGCAGTCTTACAGATCAGTGAAGTCAAAGAACTAATTTAGCTTGATTGAGATATATATACATATATAAACAGCATTGGGCTGTTTTTTTTTAGAACTAGTCCTCCAACACTGTCCTACATCATTCTAATGTTTTAGTGGCTGCCATCAAATGCTCACTGCAATGTTCCAGCATCTGGCCTGAGGGTTGATCTTTAATTTCAGAAGAAATAAACATGGGGTGAGTGAGTGTCTTGCCTGATCGAATGTATCTGGGTTAAAAGAGAGAATTCTGTACTTTTTATTCTTAGCTGAACTGTTGCTTTAATTCAGTCTGCCTCTGTGCTTATCTACAAAGCTTGGAAGGTGGAGAATGGTGCTAGAAAATCTAAAATCAGAAAAAAAAAGCTCAAGATGCCTCAAGGTGGATCATCCTATCTCTGTGAAAACGTCCTTTGAGTAAAGGTTTTTTTTTTGGTGATGTGCTTAACTGATGCTATGCTGTTCTCTGGCTCTCTCCACAAGCACAGAATGTTCTTCCACCATAAAAATGTGGAGAATGCAGGCTTTTTACAATTCATTTCACATCTGAGTCTCCAGATCAGCTGTGTGAGATTAGAACTTGTGCAGAAGCAGCTCTGTAGGGGCTTCAGTGTGATTCTTCCATCATCTGGAAACTGTGGGTTTGATCCTCGGTTATGCCACAGTTGTCCTTGTGCTCTCTGTGTGAGTAGGAAAGACCTCCCTCATCCCGGGCACCCACTACAATTCTGGACAATGAATGAGAACATCCGTAAAGGCTCATTTATGTTTCCTTTACACACAAAAATGAATATGTAACCAACGCTGCCCACATACATCCATGCAGTCTTTATGACATGGATGTTCTCCAATGCATCCAGTAAAGGGTGCAGCTCAGATTCAGAGGCTATGGCCTAATTGTGCCTTTAACACCAATTCTAATTAGCATTTGAATATGTAATACATAAAAGTTTAGTTACAAGTGTCAAACATGAGTATATTAAGAAATCCATAATGTATACCTAGAACCAGTTGATTTTTGAGTATAGTAACGAGGGACACCACAATCTGTACAATTCTGTATAGTATTAGTGTATAGGTCACAACTGGGAGTTTCTGACAACAACAATCATGGAAGAGGGGGGTCGTCATGACAATTAAATACATTGTACATGGCACTTTTACACTGTACTGTTTTTGTTGGTTTTTTGGTGGGAACTGAACACAGCAGTAGCGTATTTTTCTAATCTTTGTCCAGCTCTCGCTGGAGCTTTTCCTCAGCCACCAATCCAAAAAAAAATGTTGTACCTCTTCAAAAGACTATGGCATAATTTTAAGCGCTGCTGTTGACTGTCAGATAACAAATGGGATTTCTGCAGCAGCTTGGATATTTTACAAATGGCTAGTGCGGGCTGTATTTTATCATTACTGACCAGTCTATCTGGCAAGTCAGCACTTTGGAAATTGACATATCACCATTTAGTCCCTATTAAAAGCATCTTTGATTATCTTGAAAAGCATGATAAATAAAATGTATAATTATTATTATTATGTCCCGCTGTTTGTGACTGTCTGTGAAGAGTTTGGTGTGTTCTCTTTGTGTCTGCGTGGGTTTTCTGTGTGACTGTCTGTGAAGAGTGTGATGTGTTCTCCCTGTGTCTGCGTGGGTTTCCTCTGTGTGACTGTCTGTGAAGAGTTTGGTGTGTTCTCCCTGTGTCTGTTTGGGTTTTCTCTGGTTGACTGTCTGTGAGGAGTGTGGTGTGTTCTCCCTGTGTCTGTTTGGGTTTTCTCCGGTTGACTGTCTGTGAGGAGTGTGGTGTGTTCTCCCTGTGTCTGCGTGGGTTTCCTCCGGGTGACTGTCTGTGAGGAGTGTGGTGTGTTCTCCCTGTGACTGCGTGGGTTTCCTTTGGGTGACTGTCTGTGAGAGTGTGGTGTGTTCTCCCTGTGTCTGTGTGGGTTTCCTCCGGGTGCTCCAGTTTCCTCCCATGGTCTAAAAACACGTTAGTAGGTGGTTTGGTGACTCAAAAAGGTGTCCGTAGGTGTGAGTGAATTTGTGTGTGTCTCCCTATTAAGGATTGGCGCCCCCTCCAGGGTGTGTTCTTGCCTGGCACCCAATGATTCTGGGTAGGCTCCAGACCCACTGTGACTCTGAGCTGGATAAGTGATTACAAATAATGAATGAATGAATGAATTATTATTACTCTGCTCACTTGGAACCATGAGCTAGCAGGTACTAAAAAGGTACCAATTCCCAGGGACCAAGTACCAAATTTGCAATATGGACAAAAAAAAAAAGAAAGAAAACAGCAGTAAGTCGAGTAGAGAATGTACCATGCAGTGGAAAGAGCCATATTAATCCACACATTTTTTACACAAATTTGTAAAATAACATATAACATGAATGAATGAAATTAAAAAAAATCTTAAAATGGTGCTAATTTAAAATAATCTGTTGCGGGTTCCATGTGTCTTTAAGGATGCCTGTGCTACATTTCACCATCCCAGCTTGGTAGCATCATGTGACTGTAGGAGTCTTAGCTAATGGGTAGTATTGGCAAAGACTAGAACAAGACTAGAACAAAGCAGTTCAATATCGCACTCTGCCTCAACAAGCCTTCGTCATCGCCTTGGCTTTGGCTGACCTAAGATCTCTCCCATTCTAACTCAAACTGTGCCTAAGGCCAACAGACATCAGCAAAACACAGAAAAGTGGCTCTTAAGAGGGCTCTGGGTTTCCTGTCTAGACGCTGGGCAACCAGGTCACAACATTACAACATCCACAGGCCAAAAGAGTCGCGACATGCAAGCCTCTAGTCCTGAATAACTTTACATTCGTTTGAAATGTCAACACAATTCAGGTGCCACACTTTAGAGCCTCGTATTTAACCAGACACACTGAACTTTGTGCCTTGTTATTGTGCGGTGTGTTAATCTGCACTACATTGGAGGATCCCTTGGATTCTCTCACCCCTTGCAGACACAGATATGTGGTAAGCAGCTATGTTTTCAGCATGATTTTCCAGCTACAATGTTTTCGTTCCCCCCTCCCCTTCCCCCCTCAAGAAAATTGCTGAAAATTTCACTTATTTGCATCATCTGCCCATTTTTCCACACTAGCCTAAACTTTAACGTTAAATATTCATGTGAAATATGTGAAAAATTATAGTGGCAGATACATTCCTTACTCTGATAGATGAAAGCTGTACACAAGGTCCTGAAACATTTCATCGCATTCAGCTACATTGACATGTGTGAGATTTAGGTAATGGTGTTAGTCACAAGATCACAAACACCACTCCAACATCTCCCAGATGTATTTGATGGAGCTCCATCACTTCAGACAACCGCTGTCTAAAATGGATGTGTTATACCTTTTAAGTGTACAATTGGCACTGACCTGGCTGATCTTGTGCAGCTGCATCAAAACATTCTATTTCATTTCATGGATTTCTCTGGAGAATACATAAGCTATGTGTGTGTGCAAATGACCATCAGTAACCACAACGGATGCACAATAAAGGGGGCGTCTGAGATTGTGGGGAAACGCTGTTCTCTCTGGTTTGTTTACCTTTGCCGTGAGCAGAGAGAAAGAAAGCCTAGCATACCGGACCTAAACACTTTGTTTTTTTAACCCATTTACTGATACTGGGGCTTCATAAACACATTAGACCAGTTTCAAGCATGGAGAGTGGAGAACAGCAAATGGTGAGTTAACCATGGTTGTGAACCCTAAAAATAATACAAATGTATTCTCTATCCCACTATTCTTTGAAACGCTTTTAGGAAGTAAAAAAACATCCTAAGTGTTAAGGAAACATTGTTTGCGAGAGTGGAGGTCTTAAATTGTTAAGTCGGACCAATCAGTTACACACTCAGAGCACAGAAATTGAATGATGCTGGATGCTTGTTTATCCATTACACGGGCATTCTGACATTTACTTTTAGGTCAGCTTCCCCTCAATGCAGTTTTAAAGTTGAGAAGTGGCATGAACACCTAAAACCTCTCCCATTCCAGCCCCCACCACTCGCTAATGTACCTGCTCCAGCAGGCACCTGTATCTCTCCACTGAGTGGATGGATAGATGGAGTCTTTTTCCGCTTCGCGTCCCAGTAAATGTGGTGCAGTGAGCCGGAGATGTTGCTATAGCAACCATCCGTCACCTGTAAGGCTCTTAGACGCATAGGAGAAGCTTTTCATATGAGCATCCGGTCAAACAGGCACACACACAAACTCACACACAAACACACACATAGAAACCCAAGCTTGTTTGCATGTATTTCCAGGATTATACACAGTTTTTTTTCATTCTCTTTTTCTTTCCTACTTTCAGACATTTGTTTATTCAGTTTAAGATGCACTCAACCCCAATACTTTACTGAAGCATCTACATAGACTTTTATGCAATTTGTGAAGACTTACATTAAGTGCTATTTGCTTAACTCTAAAATTAACCCTAAATCTTACATGTTTAATTACTCTTTAAAATTCATCTACGCTTTAAAATCTAAAGAGTTACATTCTGGGGACCCGTTAAAGATCTTCAAATCTGGATCTTGGATCCACGTTCCAGACCAGGCTGGTGTGACTCTAACTGCAGATGTGCAAATGTACCTGACCGGCCAGGTGTAGTGTCGTAGGGGCTGGCCATTTTAAAATCCCAGCCTGGAACTTGGATGCTACGGTTTGAAGACCGCTGATGTATATCACACACACACACGCATACAGACAGGGAATGAGCAGAAACTGAGTTTGGCAAGCCAGGACATTTGAGTAATCCTGGCTTCGTAAAAATTCAGCCATTATGAAAATAGCAGCCGCTTGCAAATCTTTCTTATTGCTTCGCAAGCTGTATCGTTTATCATTTACAATTACATCTAACAAACTGGCCAGTCTACACTCATTTAAAATCCCCAGCAGTGTGCCATCCACAGGCTGGCATCCACATATTAATGCTGTAATTATTGTTGTTTCAATTTAAATCAATTTGCCATTCCACTGTCATATTTGTGGGTAACTTCAGACCAAGACTCAGCAGTATCTTCTCCCCCTTTTCTTTCCCTTCCTCTCTCTCTGTTACTGATCCCTCCCGTTCAAGCCATTTTCTAGTCTAGTATCCCGACCATGTGTTTTTGTTTAGTTCAGTCTTGATTCTCTAGCTCTTCCCTGTTGCCACACCCCGTAGCTCAGTTTAGCTCCGCCCAGCAATTCCTCCCAGGTGTTTTTTATTGTTGTTGTTTGTCTTGTGTTCTCGCTAATGAGCTCAATGCCTTTCATTCACCACTCACCAGATTTGCCAATATGTAGTGGTAGCTCTTCACATTCTTTCCCAGTTCCACAATCTAGAAGAGAACAAAGACAAAGCCTTGTGAAAAAGTACTCATTACAGGCAGTTAATAGCAGTTAAGAGCAATTAACAAAAGCCATTAACAACTGTACAATGTAAAACAATCAATGAAACCACTGCTTAAGCCTAGGTCCTCGATTCTGTATTCTAATAAAACATTTAAGGAAGCTATTAAAATAAATAAATAAACAGTTAAAATTCAAATAAATTAAATAAAGCTATAAAGCTTTAAAAAGTTTTATTAATCACCAGCAAAAAGCAAACAAACAAACAAACAACACCACAAAATAAATAAATAAATAAATGAATTCTCTTTAATTCAGACATATTTATTTCTCACTTATGGGTTTCTGAAGGAGCAGAGAATTTGTTTGTATGTATATTTAAGCAAGTAAAATCCATTCTTTATTTTGCCTTTTTGCTGTTATTTCATTATGTCAAAACAAACAGAAAACATTGCAAAGCTGCTAATACAGAACACAATCCACTGCCTAATGTCTGATATAATTAAATGTATAATTACACTGTTATATTTGACCAGCACAGAACAGTCTTCACAGCATCTATTACTTCTAAATCATTTGCTCAAACTAAGTCTACAGAATTGCTCTCAAACACACAGCACTGGGAAAAAGCCTACATTTCCATAAACATTAACATACTCTGTTGCTTTTGAACCCATTTGTTTTCGTTCTCCGTCCAATGCCTTAGTTCCTGACTGATTATTTTACCCAGTGACCTTTTTTGTCAACACAGGAGGAGACCTGGATTATAAGCTGGTGTTATCACAGAGCAACACTGATCAACAAATAAGTGAGCAATGACCCTTTAATAGCAATAACCAAAGAAAGAAACTGACAGAAATACAATACACAAGTTCAAAAACACACACACAACTAGTTACAAGGGATGAAAGGGACGTGTGGCTTTGGGATGCAAATAATTGTTTTGATTGTCACAGAGAAGGAAACGTCATGGAGCCAGACAGGCAGCAGATGGCTGATGAGCATATTTGATTGATTTAGGCTTGTCCTTTAACAGATGAATGCAAAATGAATGGATATTCACTATTATTTTATAATAATGGTGACAATAACTCTTGAGTGGAAGTTTTAAATTGTGACAGGTGCGGCTGTTAGTGCAGAATGGAAATTGTAAATGAAATGTAATGCAAATTGCTTGTTGCTATGAGGCATGTTTTGTTTTAAACTTCTGACTTCTGTTATGACAGAGCACTACTGTAATGATTGCTGAGATCTTAGTGGTGAGTTGGAGAGAAACATGAGTGCTAACAAAGCCTGTGTTTTACAGAGAGAGATACAGAGCTGAAAACAGTGAGTCATTCTCAGACGGAGGAGGAACACATTAACACTCCTAATCTTTCAATCTGCCCTACTTCAGCTCTCTCTCTCTCTCTCTCTCTCTCTCTCTCTCTCTCTCTCTCTCATTAACATCTGGTAAAGCCCCTTTCTCCATTCTGTCTTCTGATATTTTCAAGATAAATATCTTTATGTCAGAAAGCAGGAAAAAACAGCCAACCTTTGTTGACAGAACTAGAAAAAATGCTCCTGATGTTTTTAAACATGTTTTTTTTTTAAACTAAAAGCTCAATGTTATATCTTGTGAGTCATATTTTGGTAATAGCTTTTGTTTTTGGTAACTCCAAAAAATGCTAGCTAATTATTAATGAGATAAATTCTAAGACCCAAGCAGTTTTCTTAATATCTGTTTAGGAGCCTACATTAAAAAAATATAAATGCAGAGGAAATATAAACTCCATTTCTGGAATTGTTGGGATTTCTTGTACATTTTAATAAAGAAAAGAGTCTCTCATGAACCAATACCAAAAAAAAAGTGGAAAGAAATGATATCCAATGTTTTCACTGCTCAGTAAATATTTAAAAAAATGTAAAATCTGACATGTGCAGCACACTCTAAAATCTTTGGGACAAGAGCAAAATAAGAGTGAAATGTTTATAGAATATTCATCCTTCTTTTGAAAAATTCAAAAATTAGTAGATAAATATTAAAATTATTAAAGGAGCGTCCAGGAAAGGCTTAGTATTTTAAAGCAGTGAAAGGTTGTGAGTCACCACTTTGTGCCAACATTTGTGAAAGAACTGTCAAACAGTTTAAAAAGACAAATTCTTAACACAAGATTGCAAAGAATTCAAGTTTTTCACCATTTATTGTGTAAAGATTCAGGGAAATCAGGGAAATCTCAATCTGTATGGGGCTAGGATGGAAACCACTGCTTAAAGTGTGTGACGTCCAACCTTCAATGACTGAGAATCCGTCATAGTACTTTTATGAATATAGTCACACTGGTTCAGGAGTATCTAAGAAAAGAGCCGTCACCTAACCCAGTCTGCTGCTGCTTTAAGAAAAGCAGTCTGATACTGTTATGCAAAGAGAAAGCCATACATCAGCTATATGTAGAAATGCTAAAGAGTTCTAGACTCAAGCTTCTCTCAAACAGTCTGAAAGACAGTGTGAACGTGGGCTGTGATCAGATGACTCCAAGTTTCAGCTTGTTTTTGAAATAGCAGATGTTGGGCCAACATCTCTGTGCCAAAGATAAATGGACCATTCAGACTACAACCAGTGAAAGATGCAAAAGTCAACATCTGTCCTTGTATATAGGTGTCAGCTGTGATTGCTCTAAGACTGCAAGAGAAGCTCAGCTTCCCCTAAAATGTTAAAAAAAATATAAGTGATCAAATATATTCTGTTGTGTGTACATGTCATTGAATAAATATGCACTACAACGCGCTCAACTTTTGTTCAGAATCAGCTTCTTATCACTGGTAAAGACGCGGCTTTCCTCTCAATCATTCCCGCAGCTTCACAGTGCTTTAAACAGTGGACGCTGAGCGTACACAGAGTTCAATAGCGAAGCAGCGAAACGAGACGAGTCATTGGATAAATGCTGGGCTTTGTCCCGCCCATCGGACGCTCAGCGTCTCTAGGGGTCAATGGGGCAGTGGGCTGAAGTTTTTTTATTGGGATTTTAAACACGTACTGCCGTCAATGCTGATGTGCTTAAATATTGTACTAAAATGCATATATTAATAATTTGAAAATCACAGGAAATTATTCATATCAATCATTTGAAGAACTTGATAATCAGTAAGTGTTTTTATCAAAAACCAGACCACAGAACTTGGTTCAAACCTCCACTATGTTCATTACATTTCTACACCAATGAGTTCTACTCTTTACCCAACACACACACAGGCAAGACACAAACACTCACATGATTACAATGGTGTTTGCAAATGGTTAATTAATTCTGTAGTGTACATTTAAATTATCACCTGTACCCTCTCAGAAAAACTGTCACTGTGGTGGTAACCTCCAGAGTACATATTTATTACCTTTAATTAGGGAATGTAATTGAAACTTATTGTTATAAATGTATTTCACACACTCAATTGTATACACTGTTCTATAATGAAATCTAACAAATATTCACCTCTGGAGAAGAGAATGTAATGTACCTTGAATGTATTGAACACAACTGGACTTTAACACCACTGCTGTACCTGCTGTTACACTGTATGTTGCTTCTTTTCATACGATAGACTGTATGTATCACCTAAGATGGTGGTGGTGACTGTATTAAAGGAAGAAGAAAGAGAAAAGCCTATGCTTGACTTGTTTGCCTACAGTCCAGGTCTGTTTCTAATAGTGTAACTGAAGTCTTGTGTAACGCAGATATTTGGGCAAAATTCAATGTAGCAAATATCAACAATTAGTGTCCTCAGTTCCCAAATGAGTAAAAAGTGTAACTTGGAGTGTGTTGCGGGCATAATATTCTAAATATATTTAAATTTACATATTATAATTAGTTTGGTCAGTGAAAACAATGGAAATCTTTGTACTGTTTACAATTATATAAATGTTCAAGAATATTTACATATAACAGATTTTTGTATATTACTGCATTTTATTAAAACTCCCAACTTTTCTGGAAAATGGATTTGTAATTTGGGTGAAAATTACAGTAAAAACATTGATGGTCTTAATCTAAATTACACTAAAAAATGAACAGATCCTAGCTATTAAAGTCTTATCAGAAGGATCTATCTGAAAAAAGTGCACATGGGATGAGTTCTGTGTGGGTAGCTTCATTGTGAATGTTAGTGTGTCTTTGAAAGGGGACAGGTTTTATTAAAAGAACAACTGTCAATCACTAGTTTTGAGATTCACAAAATTTAAAGTGGCAACAGAGAAAACAAAAGACTGGAAAATTTAAATTAATGTTTGCTAATATTCTTAGTGTTAATGAATTGGGGGCGGGGGGGGGGGGGTGTTAAATGTGTGTCCTATTTTTGTTTGTCCAGATGAAGACATGTATGAGTTTGTGGGTTATTTTGTGTGTGTGTGTGTGTGGTAATAAGCATTAATAAGCATGTGTGCAGTTCCTGTGTCAGCTCCAGCACATTGTTGCATTTAATCTGAAGCAGTGAACAGACGTTCGCTTGTGGCTGTGACAGACAGTGGCATTAGTTATTGACACTGACCCCCGAAAACAGCCCCTCCAGGCCAGCTCCAGGCTGGGAAAATAAATAACTGGGACCCAAAATGCCCTCTTCATGTGATAAACACTCTCTCTCTCTCTCACACACACACACACACAAACACTGGACGAAAAGAGCTGAAAATCTGAAGTCTTCCTAAAATGACCTCATTGGACTGGTGTGCCCTCTACTTTAGAAACGTCTTTAAAAACTTACTCACAAAGGCAGCTGCTGTTGTGTAACCACACAAAGAACTCTCCTTAAACAACCCAGCTAGAGGAGAAGATAAATAAAAACAAAGCAAAAGAAAACACTATCACAAGAAAAAATGGCCAGTGCGGTAGACTGCTGCCGAACACTGTGATGGATGATAACTGGGAGAACTCAGAAAATCACCACAAACCGATGCAATGCAAGTTTAACTGAAAATATTGGGTCATCAATAACCAAACTGAGGCAAGTGATCACACTCAGAGTCACAGACGAAAGTGGAGAGACGAGTACTGTATTTAAAGAAGCAGATCCCACAGATGTACACATTCTTATTCGCTTAAAAAGCTAATGTTACTGACATCTTAAAATTAAAAGCATTTCACAGGCTTGAGATTTAAACTAAATTAGAAAACATTAATAAATTAATATGATCATATTTGGATACTTTGTCCCAGCTCTAGAATATTAAAATCTGAGACTTTTGCCTGAACTCTTCAACTTGTATTAATAAGTCTATAGCAATTGTCAGGTATGTACTTGACGACAGACCTAGAGAAACTAGGATTGAGGGAAGCTCCCTCCTTTTTCCTGAGGCGATGCATAGAGGAGGAGAATGCCACACGGCTGCCACCAGCTCTGAATGTTGGCATGTTATTTATCTCCCTCTGTCCTTGATGCTTTGTGTGAGTGAGCAGTCTGTCCTCAATGATAACCACAGACACAGGCTCTGTCTAAATGCTCTGGACTGCATTTAAAAGTTGAGTCACCAGGGCCTGCCGGTGCAGGAGAGATATTTCCTGCCACTCGGCACGGGCGGCGGGTCACTAACGTGAGAGAACTGTCCCTTAGAGAACACAGCCAGGATTTTTAGGATGTGACCTTTACCAGATGAGTTGTGAGAAGAGGAGAGCACTGCAGCCACCATGCAATTACATCGAGAGCAGAATCCTTGCCCAAGAAGAAGGGCTGCTTACTAGTGATGCACTGAAGTGAAAATTCTGAGCCAAAACAAAACTAAAAAAAATTAAAAATTCATGACACAGACCAAATAAACGAAGTATAATTAAAAACATATTGTTTATAACAATTCCTTTGCTACAAAGGTTGAGAAATGTTCCTCTATCCACCTTAAATGGTGCAGCAGTTACATTCTGGTGCCATGAAATCCTACGTGTTGAAGCAGATACTGTATCATATTCATGTTGTATACAACAGATGATGTATTCTTGGGTCATTCCGGTCAAAATAATGTTGGTGCCTTTCCACCTTAAATAGCACAGGAGATGCAGTCTGGTAAACATTCCACCTTAAAAGGTGTAGCACTAAAATTCCATCAACCATTCATTCATTGTCTGTGACCCTTGTCCAGTTCAGGGTCACGGTGGGTCCGGAGCCTACCCAGAATCATTGGGCGCAAGGCAGGAACACACCCTGGAGGGGGCGCCAGTCCTTCACAGGGCATTCCAACGACCAAGTCTGACATTTTAACTACTGCACCTTTTAAGGTAGAATGAAAAAATTCTAGTAAAAAGTTTAAGTTCCAGAAAACATCTGCTGCACTGTTCAACGTGGAACGGGAAACTTGACTGTTCTAAATGCTCCTGATCATTTTCGGTGCATGGACTGCTTACCTTCTTCAGGATAGACATGAGGCGCTCCAGCTCACAGTCGATGATGATCTGACCCTCCTTTCTCTTGTCCAGATCCTGAAAGACTTTGAGGAAGGACGCCTCGGTCATGGTCTCCACATTGACTGAGGTCACTAGCCAGTTCCGTTCGGCTGCAGTGTCCAGAACCTTCTGCAGAACCGTGAGTCCTGAGATGAGGTTAGAGAGAGAAAGGGAGAGAGAGAGAGAGAGAGAGAGAGAGAGAGAGAAATGTGTATAGTGAAAAACAATGGCATGACATTTTGGTGATGCTCTCTAAACCTGCTGCTGTAAATACCACCACTACCACCTTAAGGTCAAAAATAGTACACTTGTCAGAGCAGTTCTCAGCACATTTATCACGTGCACTCAGGTCTACCTCTCTAATAACTGTAAGTCAACAAAGGACAAAAACACAACCAGTGGCGAAGCTTTAATACCAAAAAAAAAAAAAAAAAAAAAAAAACTCCACAGCTCAGAGGGTGCACTTCTCATTGGACATCACTTTTATTTAGCCAATCAGCAGCCAGACTTAGCTGTCCATCCATTAGTGCTGCAGCCAATGGAGTCACAGTCCCACCTACAGGGGTTTGTTGGTGCTGAGAGAAACAGGTCAGTGCTTGAAAAAATAAATAAAATAAATACAATTCTTATTTTAGCACCGTGTCTCAAAGATAATACATTTAATTTTTCGCTCAACTCATCTGTGACGGCAATAAACAGACTGACTTTTTGTAGTTCTTTATACATAAAAATCACATTAGATCATTTCATATGAGATTAAAAATAATATTAAATTATGTATATGAACGGTTGTCCTGTGAAGGACTGGCGTCCCCTCCAGGGTGTATTCCCTGCCTTGCGCCCAATGATTCCAGGTAGGCTGTGGACCCACCGCGACCCTGAATTGGATAAGCGCTTACAGATAATGGATGGATGGATATGAATGGTTTATGAAGACACCATTTGTTTACTTTGTTATAAAAAAAAATAAAAAAATAAGCAGCAGCTTGGATGCAGGCGGTTTGTTACTTAATGCGAGTTTTACTTGAAGTGTGCACTGTGGAACAGTACTATCTAGGAAAATCTAAGTATAAGATCGGGACAAAATTTAAGGGCTCGTATCGGGATCAGGGACATCACTATTTCTTAGACATACAGTTTGAAAAATACAGTTAGATAATGCGGCATGTTCTTTTGTTAAAAATAAACACTAATACTTTGACAATATGATTTTGTTATGGTTTTCATAATATCACATCATATCATATATCGCCATTTTTTTAGGCATATCGAGATATGAGTTTTTTGGTCATATTGCCGAGCCCTAAACACCACATACATTGGTGTTTCCCATTATTACACAGTTTATATTAGAGTATCTGTTTTAACACGAAATATGTTATGTGTAAAAGGACATAAAAATATGCTAATGCATGTTGAGGCTTCTTAAGTACCACAACATCTGTTGTCCTTAATTCAAATTGATGATGCATCTAGTTCAAGGGATCATATGATGCTTTTTAATACATCTGTATTAAGAGTGCTGCATTTATTTTGTACGCAAATATACTCCGTAAACGCTGCGCAGAAAAACAGATTGCAAGTGTAAGTGAATTCCTTTTCAGGGTTTGTGCATCTCTTAACAGGGACAGTTTACTTCAAAATGGAGTAGGAGCAGAAGCTTTGGTTTTTAGACAGATGCTTTCTTAATTTTCCCATTCCCATTTTTGCTATATTTAACCTGTTGAATTATTTCTCTGTGCTCACACTGTTGTTTCGCAGTTTAAACTCATACAGTCCCAGGATTGGAGAGACTTCACCATCATCTGCATCAACAGTAGACTCACGTTCCTTGTTTCATCTTTAAAATGCGTGTGGAATGAAGCTAACTGTTGTTCAAAAGCTCCTACACTGAACAAAAGCATAAATGTAACACTTTTGTTTTCGCTCCCGTTTTTCATGAGCTGAATTCAAAGATCTAAGATCTACTTTTTCTATGTAAACAAAAGGCCATTTTCCCTCAAATATTGTTCACAAATTTGTCTAAATCTGTGTTATTGAGCATTTCTCCTTTGCCGAGATAATCCATCCCCTTCACAGGTGAGTCATACCAAGATGCTGATTACACAGCCTGGTTATGGCACAGTGCAATGTGCAACTGCAATGTGTAGTTTACTTTTACTGTATTGGGGTGGTCTGGGGGGCTCCTGGGGGTCAGAAAACGAGTCAGAATCTGGTGTGAGCACCATTTGCCTCAGGCAGTGCAACACATCTCCTTCACATAGTTGATCAGGTTGTTGATTGTGGCCTGTGGGATGTTGGTCCACTCCTCTTCAATGGCTTTGTTATTTGCTGGACATTGTCAGGAACTGGAACACACTGCTGTATACACCGACCCAGACTTCCCAAATGTTTTCAGCTTCCAGGAATTGTGTACAGATCCTTGTAACATGGGGCTGTGCATTATCATGCTGCAACATGAGGTGATGGCTGAGGATGAATGACACAGCAGTGGGTCTCGGGATCTCATCACGGTATCTCTGTGCATTCAAAATGCCATCAATAAAATGCACCTGTGTTTGTTGTCCAGAACATACGCCTATCCAGACCACAACCCCACTGCCACCATGGGCCACTCGATTCACAACGTTGACATCAGCAAACCACTCACCTGCATGACGCCATACATGCAGTCTACCATCTGCCCTGTAGAGTGAAAACTGGGATTCATCCGTGAAGAGGACACCTCTCCGACGTGCCATACACCAACAAATGTGAGCAACGAATGTGTCCCAATGAGGACGAGCATGCAGATGAGGTTTCCCTGAAGCAGACCAGTTGTTCTCAGACGATCTTGGAGGTGAAGATGCTGGATGTGGAGGTCCTGGGTCGGTGTGGTTACACGTGGCCTGCGGTTGTGAGGCCAGTTGGATGTACAGCCAAATTCTGTGAAACGCCTCTGGAGACGGCTTGTGGTAGAGAAATGAACATTCAATTCACGGGCAACAGCTCTGCTGGACTTTCCTACAGTCAGCATACCAACTGCACGCTCCCTCAAAACTTGTGACAGCTGTGGCTTTGTGCTGTGTGATAAAACCTCACATTTTAGAGTGGCCTTTTATTGCGGCCAGTCTAAGGCACACCTGTGCAATAATCATGCTGTGTAATCAGCATCTTGATATGCCACACCTGTGAGGTGGATGGATTATCTCAGCGAAGGAGAAGTGCTCACTAACACAAATTTGTGAACAATATTTGAGAGAAAGAAGCCTTTTTTGAGGCTAGCAAAAGAATTTAAAAGTATGATTTAACAGCTTGTCTCATACTTCAAGTGCAAAACTCCAGAGGTCACATGTCAGTTTGTCTTAGGGGTAAATAAAAATAAATAAATAAATACATACATAACACATTAGATTTCTCAGCAAAGTATCACGTTAACGTTCTGCTGGATCCTTACTAACACATTTACACACTGCATTTCATAAGATGAAAGCCCTCTCCACTGTCAATGCAGTAAAGCTACGGAACAGAAGACTAGGAGTGGGCACAGGGAGCGAGAGTCTGTTTAATTACTTGCAGGAAACAGGGCCTGATTAGTGAGGACATTGATTCTGGCTTTAAATTTACAGCTGCAGAGAGCAGCCACACTCTGCCGGCACCAGACCAATCAGTTCTCTCTGGAGACTGGCCACAATTATTCTCCAGCATTAACAATGCTCTCAGCAGCTGCAGCACGGCTATTAAAGCCAGACTGATTAGCTGCTGATTACTATAAGAGCACAGGTATAGATCTCAACAAGTTTCTGACATGTAAGTAAGATCACTATAGAACAGCATCCCATCTGTGTGTGTGTGTGTGTGTGTGTGTGTGTGTGTGTGTGTGTGTGTGTGTACCAATGTATGCTGTATTATCACGTAGTTGTTAATAAGTGCTGAAAAGTTCAAAAAGCACTAAAATAATTCAGCAAATTTTATATTGAATACAAATAATATTTGAAGTGCTATGTAGTCATCTAAATAAAAACAAACAAATACATATAAGCAACAACCTTTGTAGCTTTTAAAGCAAAAAGGAAAATGTGTTTGAACATAACTTTAAATATTAACTCTCAATAACTCTCAACAGTCAATATCAAATTGTCACTGCCCAGTTTTTGTCTCTCTTTAGTTTAATACATCATTTAAACCCAACCGACTTCCTTCACGCTGTGGGAAAATGTCATATGAATGGACCAATAGAAATGCTCCAAAATGACTTGGAAAAAAATCTTTTCACACCGAATTCAGTTGAAAGTTACGAAGGTTTTTTTCTGTTTGTTGTGAAGTTACTATTTTGGGAGATGTTTGCATGTATTTAACTGGACAGCGATGATATATGACCTTAATGTTAAACATCACCTTATTGTTAAAACATTACAGAGCACTGTGTAAGGTAGAAAGAACTTCTTCCCACAAGTATTATTATTATTATCACATTTGAGGTAAAACAGAGCACTGCTTTCAAGGTAGAAAATGTAATTTTGCCTAGAACGAATTTGTTTTTTTGCCTGAAATCTCTTGTTTGTTAACAATTAAGCACATTTACAGCCACACATATAGTATATGTATATGGTAAAAGAATTTCTGCATACACCATCTATGCCACAAGTGCGTCCAAGTATTCTCCTGAAATGAAACATTTTAATCGAGAGTGAGTCTTCCTTTGTGTTAGTAACGGCTTCTGCTTTTCTAGGAAGGAACATTTCTGTGAGGATCTGATCACAGCTAGGAGAGCATTAGTGAGGATGTTGGATGATTAGTTCTGCATCAGCAACACAAATCCTACTCATCCCAAAGGTATTGGATGGTGCTCCATCACTCTTTAGGACACAGTTTCACTGCTCCACAGCACCACAGGCCCCTCTAGCGCACACTTGGCTTTGTGCACGAAAACCTTGTTTATTTTGAGCTATCACAGAGCAAGTTTTTTTAGAGTGTAGATTGCATCTCTGTATATACAACTGATTATCTGGGTCCACAGTGAGTATGTGTTAAAAGGAACCCTGCCAGAATATGATTGAAATGCTCTATATTATTAAAACATGGTAAAAATCCCCACTAATATATATTTTCTTTTCTTTTTTTTCATTTGAAAACTAACACCTTTATCCTACATATTTGAAATATGAATGCTGCTATTATTTCAGAGTTGCAATGGCTGTTGGGTCGATGATGTCACATGGTTGCATAGCGCTAAATTATGCCGTGTTACTGATCTATGTCATTTCCAATTGAAAGGCACATGAACGACTGATATTCACAGTTTCATAGATTTCCCCAAAATAAAAACAGGAGAAAAAATTAGGGAAGTCATTTTTCCATCAACAACACTAGCTGCTCTCCCCCACGCTCTCCTCCACAGGCGCCTGCTTGTCATTATTTTGAATCCTCTGGTGTGTGTCGTCGTCAGTGATTTCAGAAATGCTGCGTTCTGGCTCAAACCGAAAAGGCTGAACCAGAGTCATGTATGTTCCAGGGCAAAGGACCACTACCACTGCAACCGTATGACATAACTACCCAGTGTGCACTTTAACATCAATAACAATGGCGACCTACATGTAGCTGGGTTTTATTTAAAATTAAGCAAATGTGTCTTAATAATTTAGAATAATACTATAATATTAAGGCTAACAGCTGTAACATTATGTAGTATCTACCTTATCATTAAGGCTTCATAATCATTTGGGATGCTCCATTGACCTCTAATATGGAGAACAGAGCCCCTCTCATTGCTATTCCAGGCTCAGCACCGCTGAAACTACACTGTGTTACTTTTAGATGAAGGGAACCACCCCCATCTCTCTTCCCCTCCCATAAGATTTCAGTTTTTCTTGGCAGTGCTATAAAAAGTCATTATTATACTCTTCAACTCTTTGCTCCGGAGCACAAAAAATTATAATCTTACTTAAATAAGAGTCTTTAAAGTATGTAATCACAGTCATGTGCTTCTTATAAAGGTCTCAGAGTATTTCAGCACCACGATCAGTTCCCCAAACAGTCTCCCTTTCAGAAACAGGACTGTCTGTGTGTGTGATTCACAATCCCATTCATCCTCAAGTCCAGAATGTACAAAAAGAAACAAAGTCGGAGCCACGCTCATATCCGCAGAGTCAACACAGCCATCAACAAAGCGGTGCGAGGAAAGTTATCGCCTTTCCACAAGCAGTTACACTGCAGCTGAGTGAGGACCGCAGGGAGGCATTAATAAGCCTCAGTGGGCATTTATGGGGGGGATTGTTTATGAAAGGTTTAATGGACTTTTCAAGATTGGTTTATGTTTGGATCGGCACCCAAAATAAAAGGAAACGTACTTGAATTTAACTGCCTTTGTTTAAAGCCAAACAGAAACAGCTGTTGCTGGAGCCAGAGTTAAAACCACAGCCACGGGAAGAATAGACCTGCTGTAATTTATTACACCCTTCAGTGTAAGCAGAAGTAAATGTCTCATTTATTGTTAGGGACATGCTACAAAGGGGAGCAACACACACACAGAAAACTGGAACCATGTTTTTTAAACACAGGCCTTAAGCTCACCATAAAAAAACATTCAGCAGTTATTCAACACCACTGAAGTCTCAAGTGCATTCAAAGTAAAAAGATATGAGAAGCACAAAGAGAATCTGGGTCACAAACATAAGCCAAGGCTCTGATGAAACACGGCATTGAGAGGAGGAGAAAGAGATATTGATCTCTCTGCATTAATCTGCGTCTGATTTGATCTCCTGAACTGATGTTCATTCTGAGGTCAGGGCGTTTCTTAGTCCTGTTCGTGAAAGACTGATGGCTCATTGAGGAGCTGGAAAAACTTTAAACTACACCAGTGTTCATTTGTCAGCTGGTTTTGATTTGGTTTAGATTTAGTCTAATCTTAGCAATTAATTTATTTTCAGATTTAATTAAGAGGTAGTCCATTAAAGAAAAAAAAACTTTTTAATTCATGCATTTTTAAAGGTTTTATTATGTTAGACATATTTAGTAACATCCAAAAATAATAATTTAAAAGTTACGTTGCATTTAAAAATGTTAACCTCAAAAATTATGGGTAAAATTCCCATGGTCTTCTTCAAAAACTTTAGGCATTTTTTTAACATTAACATTCATTCATTCATTCATCCATTCATTGTCACACCCTTATCCAGTTCAGGGTCGCGGTGGGTCCAGAGCCTACCTGGAATCATTGGGCGCAAGGCGGCAATACACCCTGGAGGGGACGCCAGTCTTTCACAGGGCAACACACACACTCACACCTACGGACACTTTTGAGTCGCCAATCAACCTGTGTTTTGGACTGTGGGAGGAAACCGGAGCACCCAGAGGAAACCCACGCAGACACGGGGAGAACACACCACACTCCTCACAGACAGTCACCTGGAGGAAACCCACGCAGACACGGGGAGAACACACCACACTCCTCACAGACAGTCACCCGGAGGAAACCCACGCAGACACAGGGAGAACACACCACACTCCTCACAGACAGTCACCCGGAGGAAACCCACGCAGACACGGGGAGAACACACCACACTCCTCACAGACAGTCACCTGGAGGAAACCCACGCAGACACAGGGAGAACACACCACACTCCTCACACACAGTCACCCGGAGGAAACCCACGCAGAAACAGGGAGAACACACCACACTCCTCACAGACAGTCACCCGGAGCGGGAATCGAACCCACAACCTCCAGGTCCCTGGAGCTGTGTGACTGCGACACTACCTGCTGCGCCACCGTGCCACCATAATGTTAACATTTTAAGTTCAAAGTGTGCTACACACTGAGACTGAGGTGACTTCCACAGATTGAACTCTATGAATCACTGGCCAACAGTTGGTTGAGCGATTCCCAGACACTTGAATAAATTATTTTCCTCTTGCTCACTATTCTGCCCGGCCGCTCACATTGCTCTGACAACAGTAAACATCTTCTTGTTTAAGCATGTTCCTGTTAACGTTTTTTTTTATTTATTATTTTTTTTTTTTTTCTGTATCCAAATCATAAATAATGGGTTGTTTTTAATTAATTGACAAACGTAATATTTACTCATAGTTCTCATTCTCAAATGACTATTTAAAATTTTGCTCATTTAGTTTTTGCTTTAAAAAATAGATCGTAAATTTTTTTGTCATAATTTCTGTTAACAAAATTAACACTGGACTACACTTAAGCTGCCATTAAAGTGGAATTTGATCTCTTAAAAGCCCTCTTCCACCAACATGGAACTGGGGCTGTTCCTGTTTTCCAAGATAATTTGCAACCATTCTGCACATTTCCACTAACAGAACTACGTTCTGGATCCAGAAAAGTTCTTTCCCAGCTGGAACCATCGACAAAATTGTTTGGCAGGAACCATGATGGTGTCTGTGGGCAGGTCAAGCTAAAGACATTCCAGAAAGAGCCCAGAGCCTCAAATAAAGTGTTATCACACAGTGCAGCTAGATGGGTCTAGGTGAGGGGAAAAACCAGTGATCCACGTCTGTGGAATATTCACAAGGAAATAAAAACGGGAAAATGCTCTGTATGTGTGTTTTCTGGGGCTGTGGTCAGCACGACTCGAGGTACGCTGACTACTTTTTCAACTGTCCTCTCTGTTCACAGGTTCAGCAGGAATCATAGATAGAGATATACAACAGAACATATCACTCTGATCTGACCCTGCTGTAAACACTGGATTAACCATGACTCTGTCCTGACTCTTTCCATTTAGCTGTGGCTCTGGTGCTGAATTTAGCCACAGCACTTCTCCACAGCCTAATGCTTATAGGGCTTTACACTCCTCTGGTCCGCTATTGCTACTGGACCTTAGGCTCATGTGCAACTGTTTTTCAGTTGAATAAATATTTCTCTATGAAGGCTGAACAGATTATTTTCACAGAACTGAACACTTGTGTCCACAATGGTCACATTGTAGCAGTGTAAATGGCTAATTTTCAGTGTTTACGGGGCCTGATCATTTGAAGGACACTTTTCCCACAATGTTGCCACTCAAATATAAAAAAAAGACACCCCCAGCTTCCTGTTCATTTTAAATTTAAATGCATCCCCTTTGTGCCTGAAAGGTTAAAAAAAATCTTTACATTTACATGCCTGGTTTAAAAAAGAAAAACATATCAACACGAGGCAGACGAGATTACGCTGCACCAGATAACCACGTTAGCCACAGGACACCTCTTTCCTTGCCTGACATTGAGAAAGCATGGCCTATCCGCTACAGCAGATAAACTCATGCTCTATAGGAGACACTGCTGCACTGCTGTGCTGTATGTGGTGGTGGAATTCACATCTGAGTCTCACACACACACACACAGCCTGGAGCACGCACAAACCTCTACACAAACAAGCATTTCCTTAAAAGGCTTAAAATAACCCCGTGGACAGTGCAGCGGCGTATCCAGGCAACAGGAGGCTGGCAATATGGATTCCTGCAATATGGTTCCACTCAGTCACAGAGAGTTAATGGCCCTACAGTTCTAACCCACAGTCCTCGCAGCTTCCAGCAGATAAAACCATCAGCCAGACACCCGTGGCCTGGGCCGAGACACACGTCAAAAACCCCAGCCGCATTCCAGCCCGGTGCTGACACCATCCTATTGTGAGTATGGAACAATGTGGGGACTGACAGAGCGCGAGAGAGAGGACAAGAGACGTAAAGGATTTGGAAAGATAGAGAGAGACAGAGAATTCTTTCATCTGGATCTCTCTCTCCCTCTTTCTATCTGTCTCAAGGAAGCCTGCAGTATGCAGCCAGCATCTTGCTCCAGTCACGCTCGGCCGAGCTGAAAGCCCATGACAGATGGCAGCATTATGGGGCCTGCTGCAGCCCATCGGCTCCAGGGTGTGTGTGCGGGGCCGTGGGGGGGTGGGTGGAATCTGGCACACCTGGTTTTGACAGGTGTGTCAAACTCTACCTGTGTAAGGAGGAGCGCAGCACAGCGAATACGGACCGCCACTGACCAGGACAGATGAACGGATTCCTCCGCATGCAAAATAAATCCAGAATAAATCAACATCAAAGGAGGTGTTAACTTTAGGAGAAGGAATTGTATTATTTTGAGAAACTAAAGAATGGTAGACTTTAAAAAGAAATAAATAAAAAAATAATCAATCAAAAATCAAGCATAGCATTTGCAAATGTGCAAAGATTGGCAACAAAAATGATACCAGTTTGGTGCTATGTAGGATTTTGAAGGTAAACAATGCTCATCCATCAATTAAACATTGAACAGTTACCAGTTTATAAACATTCCCGATGGTTAGTGATGCCATTTTAATTTGAATTACTGCGGATTAAAAACCTCATGTAAGCTACAGTGTCAACCAAAGTTAGGAACTGCTCTGCTGGCCCAGCCCATAACGTGGGTATCAGGGGAAACACAGCTCAGTGACATGGCCCTGGTGTGGTGCCCAAGTTCAAATCCCTGTACTGATTTCACAGATGTGAGACTGTATATAAGTACTTTTTGAAGTTTTCAGGACATTTTAACAATAATGTGATAATACTGAATACCCTCAAAATTGTGATATTAGATTTTTCTTATCATTTCATGTCTTGTATTAATGTGTTAATAAATTAGCTCCCATTTGCTGAAACAACAGCTTCTACTCATCTGGGGAGGCTTAAATTTGAATATTTTTGTCCACAGTTGGTTTGTTTAAAGTAGCTGAATTCCCTGGTTATTAGGCACATCTGCTTTCTGCATACCACACTGCCGTTAATTCACTCAAAACAAGTAATGACACATGCTGGAATAAATGCTTCCTTTACTTAGTTGCTTCAAGGTCAAAGCAGTCATAGCAGTGTGTATTAGTGCACTACAGATCGATGACACAAGCACTCCAGAAATCTGTGATGCATACTATTTTTTGGGGCATACTCCACTGAGATGAATGTAATTCCTCTTTCTAATCTTCCCTGGTCTATATCTGACTAGAGCTGTATGTAGATCTAAGTTCAGTGATCAAAATCTTGATTTCTGAGATGGCACTTCCTACTTACCGTGCTGTGTGTCTTTAACTACTCTGTGAATAAAATTGGTCATTCACGTTTTTGTTGTCTCAGTGCTGGTATAAGCACAGGACCTTTGGATTAGGATTTGCAAAGCTCTGCTCTTTCTTTGACATTGTGTTCGGGAAACTGCTTCTCACTATCACAAAACAACAACAAAGCGAAGGCATAAAAAAAAGCTCACAGAGCAGAGTTCACAGACACATGCTGGTCCTAAACCCACATGCACACACACACACACACACACACACACACACACACAAAGATGTACATGTTCACCAATACTGCAATATCAAATCAGTCAATTGATGGTAATAAAACGTTGCTGTCATAATACATACTGGGAGTCGTAGGACATTTACTCAAGTGCACGTATTTAAAGTCAAATATGGAGTGCTCTGTGGGAGTGAATCTCAACAGGAATGAGAACCTCTGGGTCAAACATAACTGTCCAGTTAGTCAATATGAAGCAATGCTACTTTTTACAGCAAGAGTCTACTCTTGTGTTACCTGGCTCCTAAGTTTCATCAGCTTACACCATTCACTGCATATAGCACATGACTCAAACTGAGAGTCCGTGCCTGTTGCTGTAACATGACTGAGAAATATTTCATCTTAACAGCAGCAACATTAGTTTCTCAAGTTGAGTCTACATACCCGATCTCTGCCTAGCCCTTACATAGGGCACTACACAGGTCTTTAAATACTGATTCCTGTGAGCAGACAATGCATGATGTGTTTAAGTAAGGCCCTGTTCTCACCTGACATTAAGATCCATGTGGAGTGGTGCGTGGTCACCATTCGGTGTTATAAAAATCCATTGATATTTCGTGAATTATGTGCTCTGTGTGGTGTCTGGACGCTTTGAGGAACTTACACGATGGGTTGAGTGCAGAATCGACTCATTGAGTTAAGACGACGCACAGCTCGCATTAAACACTGGATTATACGTCAGAATGCACGTTTGTGGCTGAAAACTGAGGAATAACGCATTAAATGAGTCACGGGAACTCTTGGAACATTGGAACTTTTGGAACTTTGAAGGATTTCTTATTATTGAATGTTTTTTACAATGGATTGATTAATCATAGATCACTGGACACAGCAGAAAGCCACCCACAAACACATCGGAAGCCTTGATAAGGAAACAAACAGACTGCATGAAATGAATCGTGGATGTGGGGGGAGTGGTGTCAAAGACATTGTTAAGGCAGCTGCCCTAATTGTAAAGCACTGCTGGAAACCCTGTCCACTGGAATTTATTTATACATTCATAAAAACTGCAACTAATTATAGAAAAAACATTGAGTAACAGCGATTGTTAAACATATTTGCTCTTAATTTCTTCCCTGCACAAAAAATAAACTATAAAACAGCTTCCTGAGAGAAAGGGCTTAAAACCTGCACATTTGCAAAAATTACACATTTAATCCCTTCATTTTTTCAGTGACTGGTATGAGCTGCTTTGATATATGCCTTGTCATGTTTTCATATCATCTGGTGCACGTTTAGCGCTCACAAACTTGTCCATCTTTTGCCAAGAGCCCCCCCCCCCCCACACCCCACCACTTTGGGAACCACTGTGCTAACTTATTCAGGTTTACAGTATACTTGATTATCCAGTCCCAGTGTCTGAATATCCTTAATAACTATTTTTTTTTCTAAAAATTAACTGTATTATTACACTATTATATGATCATCATATAAGTGTTTTAAAATGACAATAATACAGTTCATCACAATTATTTTTGGGACAATATATCAACTACACAAAATGTCTATTATGACAGGCCTAGTCCCAAGGATGCCTTGTAATCGGAAAAACCTCATTTGGAGGTGGTCAGAGATGGATACGTTGGCTCATTGCATGTCCGACAGCAATAAGCACCGCCCGCTTCAACAGCATCACTGTCTCAGCCAGTGTTTTTCAAAAAAATGATAAAGTTACAATCCCAAGCCATAAATAGTGATTGAGTGTGTGTGTGTGTTTGTGTGTTTTAGTTGATGAGCCATCATGGTTCACGCTCTGACTCACAGACTGAAATTTGCCTTGTTACCTATGTTTCTGTCACAACCATCCAAAAATATATTTCTTTCCACTTGTAAATATTTTAAAAGTAGAATGTTCAGGGTTTCAGGTGTGTGTTTATTATGTCTGTAGGACAAAAATCTGTGGATTTATGCGTGTTTCTGCTAAATTTCTGTTTTATCCCACCCATGGGAGTGCTGATTCCAAGGGTTAATGTGCTCCAGAGGAAATTATATGAGAAATCCAATTACAAGTGGTCTCAGTAGGCACATGTAAAATGGCAGATGTAAACAGCTATGTGTCTTTTCAGTCATTTGTGACTGAATCACCTGAGATGCATAAAAATGGCAGGTGTGAACATGGCCCAAGATGTATTTGGGAATCAGTCATGTGTACACAACTCCAGAATGCATATATAGAGCTGGATTAAAGTTAAAAAGGTTTTGTAACTCTTCGGATGCGGCCTTTAAGCACAATTTTGATTAGTTTGCCACTTCCAGAGTATTTTCAAACTGTAATACTATATAAAAGTAAACAAAGCCACATACCCTTTAATCAGTTCCTTAAGACATTCATAGATATTGTCATTAATTCCTTTTATGTATTTAATACAATACAAGGTTTTATAAACACAATTTCTATTGGTTTTAATAAAAATTGTATTTGCAAGCTCTTCAGGTAGCATGTGCTCCAATGATTATTCTTCACGTTATGAAACAATTGTTATACTGACACCTAGTGGCCTGGATGTAGTAGAAGTTCTGTACTAAACCTGAATTAAACATGGTGGCTGGTGCAAGCCAGCTCTATATTTTATGGTTCATTCAAGGGCTTCAAAAGCAATTGCATTCTCTACAGCTGAGTTGAGCAGGTGTAACTGGCTGAATATCTCACCTGAGTCGGAGCTATAGATGTAGACAAACTTGCTCCATTTGTAGTGTTCGATGACACCCACTAGAGCATCCTGCAGCTCGGGTCTCAGCTGGATGACGAACTGGTTGCTCGTTTCGATGGGGAAGCTGGGTGTGACAAAACAGACGTGCAGTGCGCCGCAGAATGACATCAGCATGTTCACCGTCTTCCTGTCGTACACTCCGATGATGGCGTACACACCTTCTGCAAACTGAGAACAGACTGCAAAGAGAGGAGAAAACACACAAAAAAGGAACAGTTCAGTTCACTTAAATACACTTAAACATTGCAAACACACAGACACTCATGAGCTCCTGCTGGTGTGGGTCTCTTGTTTTTCAATGATGCACAAAAACAGTAAAGGTCTTAACAGCGCCAGCTTTTGGTGACTTTGCTACACACATATTTGTGATGTTGTTCATCGTTGAAAAAGTATTAAATACCATGTAACACTAATGTGGTCTGTATGACGAACACTGTTTGGCCTGAGACTAGATGTGAAATTGTGAAATCTCAACTTTATGATGTGCTACAGTACGTGGAGTTTGTTTCTTCAGCTTTGGAGTTCTTTTTCTTTTTTATGTTTTGTTGATCAGATGGTCACAAGGTTGGGAAGCCCTGCAATATCTGGCCTTTGAACACTGTGCTAATGATCCATTAGTTGCTGTCAATAGGCATCTATCATTGACAACCCTGCATTTCAGTTCTACAGGAGAAGTGCCTTAAAGGCGATGTTCACGACTTTAAGCTAATACACTTTTTAGACAATTCAGAGAACATTTCCTCACTATTTGCTAGCTCTGTTTGTGCGCTAGCAAAAAGGTGAAGTGTATGTACTTAATCCTGGCTTCTAATCGGAAACAAAGTGGCTCAGTCTGAAATAGCACTGGCATTATCTCACTACCTTGTTGGCTCAGGCATTGCAGAGAAACTGCATCTAGAAGCATTTGGACTGTGGAGAGTCCTCAGAAAGTTAAAAAAACAAGAAAAGAGATTAGGATGTTGCTCTATGCCTGCTCCATAGATAGGTAACGCTGACTTATTTTGCTGTTTAATTTATATAACTGAAAGGGAAACTGACTCTTAATTTGGGAGACCGCTAACTGCATGTAAGAAAACACAGAGCGAAAGTGCTACCAATCTAAACAGCTCGAGTAATTCAAACAGTGAATAGAAACTTACGGCCAAGTTAAACCATAGCCTCTAGCAGCCTACAGTTGGTTTCTAACTCAAAAATACTGTTTCACCTTAAATTATTATTATAAAATTTCCCCTTTCCCTGTAAACGTTTTATATATTTGTTAAAACAAAGGCTGGAACAATGGAACTATAATGATCTGGTCAGCGATCGAGAACACTCAAAACAACTGACCATCATTTCTACAGTAATAAATAGAAAAGCAATAATATTGCACTGTGTGAGTGTGAAGTGGTTCATGCTGAGCATTTGTGGGCTGGGGACTCACTGAGGGGGATGATAATCAATACACACAGAGGAGGATTTCATTGACATTTTCCTAGCAGCAGTTTGCTTTTCTGCCTTTTCCTCCCCCCTCTCTCCCTTCACTTGCTCCCTCTGATTCCCTGTACTTGCTAGCTACCTCTCTCTCGGTGTGTTCAATATCCCTGTCCCTGCCCTCCCCCCGTCGAGGCAAAATGGCCACCATCTGTTTCCAAACCTATTTCCTAAACCACTTTCCCACCAGGTCCTTCTCTGTCGTGAATGCGGAGTGAGTGTCCCTCACTGCTATCTTTGCCCTGGCGACGGTTATTTTTTACTCCAGCCGTGAGCTTCACATTTGAAAACAGATTGAAGTTGCAGTCTGTTCGCTGCCCGGGAGCCAGGGGCTGCCTGGGGGCTGTGGGACAGACACTCAAGGCCAACGTCCAGCAAGACGCCCATCCCACCGTACGCAGGATGGGAAGTGCCATCCAACACGTGCTTGTGTGTGATCCTCGTGCGCTTCTCCCTTGTCTCTTTTTGTCCCCCAGTTTATTTATTAAGAAATCGGTAACATTTTACAAGGGTACATTATTTCATGATATTTAAGAAAGTAATAAGCCTTAAGGAATTGTTAGGAAGTCTCACAATTAATCATTAAGTAACAATAAGGAAAAATAACTAGCATTCTTTTAGAACTTATATCATTTTTGTTTCCATAAATACTTGATGATTAATTGTGTCTTTACTTAATAATTTTGTAATGCTTATTACTTAATACTGTCTTAAATAATTAATGTACATTTATTGTAAAGTGTTAGCCACATCAGTTACAGATATGAAATCTACAGTAGATATGGGAGCATGGATCTTAGGCACAAGGGCGTCCGTAAGGTCTCGTCCTGATATTGGTCTCTGGAGCTCGAACGCCTTTCCAAACATCATCCTCATCATCATCCAAATCATCCTCAAGTCAGTGGCTGGAATCCAGTCACTACAAAAAACTACAATGTTCCACTACCCAAAACCGGAAGGCTTTGTAACCTTATTGCTCATTCACATTTAAGGAGGCGGTGAACTTCATGATCTGTCTTGCATCACACAAGAAAAAGGACAAAACAGCAGGATTTTCATGTGAACTGTGATGCATTTTGGAACAGGATCTACCCAAGAATAAAGTGAATGGAGCTCCACAAGCACACACACTAAAGGCCACTCCAGTGGTTAGTTTTAAGCTGTCTTTGAAGACATTTCCACCTTAAGTGACCAGAAAGAGCAAAAATACCTCAATATTACCCACATATTGAGCATGGAATAGAACAATATCCTTATTTCGATTTGTTCTTTTAATCGCTTGAAGTCCTCTATGTTGTCTAAAAAACTCCAGATTCCTCTGCCATGAGTGTGTGAGAGTGAGAGTCTAGCATACTGGACCAAGGCGGTATATTTTTACTCATTTATAAACACTGGGGCTTTAGACCTGTTTTGAAAATGCAAATAGACAGGAGCACTAGCAAACGGTGAGGAAACATCTTCCAAATTTTATAAAAAATAGTGTTTTGGGATTACAATTATGAAAGTCACCTTTGATGTTTATAGTTTAAAGTCCAGAACTGCTTTCACTGCTACTGTCTGTGACTCCTGTATGGGCTGGGAGAAAGAAATATATTCTATGTAAATATAATATTTAATTTTATGTATGTATGCATATATTTATGACTTTTATGCAGATGTAGGGGATACAGTAAAAAGTAAAGTTTAACTGATAAGAGATAGATAGACAGAGAGAGAGAGAGAGAGAGAGACACCCTATGATTTAGCTATTACTGAAGACATATGGCACATCAGATATGTCTCCACACATTACCATATGCCACGTGTGTCCAACTTGAAATGGCTTCATAGATTTTATGCGTCATGCTTTATGCCACAAGCTGCACAATGTAATGTTTGCCTAACTGACAAATACTTATATTGTAGAAGTGTGCGAAATGCAAATGAGCTTCAAACTCATCAGTGATTATTTCATTGTGTGACAGGACAATCTTGACCAATCACAGACATTTACTGAGAGTTTGGATGAAGTCATTCACATGGTGCCACAGACCTAAACAAGTCAAACAGAAAAGAACAAAAGCTAATCTTTAACCATGTCACACCAGGTGTTCACTAATATGAAGGGTCCCAATGACCTGGCTGCGGGCCAGTAGTGGGGTCATCTGAGATCAGGCCATAACAACTGCTTTGTACTGCATGGGAAAGAAGCAACTTAACCATTAAACTTAGCTTTTTTAAAGTATTATATATATCATATTATTACTGAATTAATATTATTATAAAGTTTTATTTTTAATAGTGATTTTACATGATATATTTACTGCTAAATTAATACTCAGAGAAATTTGATTTGATTATTAATATACCAGTCTACAGCCACAACTCTCAGCATGAGAACATGCTGTGCTGGCAAACTGACAAGTGACCCATTCTCTTCTGAACTGGCAAAATATTGGAAAAAAATAAACGTAAAATTTAAGACTATTCACATCACAATTCACAATTTCTGGATTAAAGTGAAGATAAAATCCCCTAAATGTGCCACAGTATGAAGCCAGGTTCACAGCTTGAACAGCCAGCATCAAATGGACACCACAACACAATGCTCGTCACTGTGTTCGGACTGTCAGCGTTAATCATGAACGCATAACGAACCAAAAGCATCTGAACAAACCAAACACAGGACGAGAAGTATAATTATGCCACTAGGGAACATTCATTCATTCATTCATTATCTGTAACCCTTATCCAATTCAGGGTTGCGGTGGGTCCAGAGCCTACGTGGAATCATTGGGCGCAAGGCAGGAATACACCCTGGAGAGGGCACCAGTCCTTCACAGGGCAACACAGACACACACATTCACTCACACCTCTGGACACTTTGAGTCGCCAATCCACCTACCAACATGTGTTTTTGGACTGTGGGAGGAAAACGGAGCACCCGGAGGAAACCCACGCAGACACAGGGAGAACACACCACACTCCTCACAGACAGTCACCCGGAGCGGGAATCGAACCCACAACCTCCAGGCCCCTGGAGCTGTGTGACTGCGACACCTACCTGCTGCGCCACCGTGCCACCCCCACTAGGGAACAGAGTTAATTAAAACAAACAATGAACCAAAGACACACCTCCTAACGTCCTCTGTCTGTAGTGGAGCTTCTCTGGGTCATGTAGTGGAGGAATTTCTGGAGCTGTTAATATTCCGTTGTCCATTTTACCCCCTATTGCTGGGTTTTCAGTTGGTAAAACTACCTCCAGGTAAACACACATAACCTCAATTTGTGCATTAAGTCCAGCTGACCACTCGGAAGACTGGCTCGCAAAATAAAAGGCATATGCATATGCAAATATCGTTGCTGTCCAAAACAAAAACAAATATGAATGCCTATTTTTGTGAATTTATAGCTTACTGCATAATTTGAATGTAGCAGCTAGCAAAATGGTGAGAAAACATTTTTTGAATTGTATAAAAAAGTGCATTAGCTTAAAGTCGTGAAAAATGCCTTTGAGGAACGTCTCCTGTTGAACTGAAATGCAGGGTTGTCAATAATAGATGCCTATTGACAGCAGCTAATGGCTCATTAGCACAGTATTCTAAGGCCAGATATTGCAGGGCTTCCCAACCTTGTGAGCTGCTGATCCACAGCTTGAGCTTTTAAAGCCTCAAAGCATAACCTAAAGAAGTAGAAGCATGCCAAAGCTGAAGTAACAATCCTCCAAGTATTTTAGCACCTCATAAAGTTGAGATCTCACAATTTCACATTGATCTCTGGGCTGTCCCAGCATGACTGCGCTCTGATTTCAAGGGCAACATTTTTTTTTTCTTTTCCCTCAGTTAACCTCAGACAAGATGTGTCTGAAATGCAGAGTATGCTCTGATTTCCTCTTGTTCTTGTCTAATCTATGCCTGGCCTCACAGAGCCAGTCTGCCATTTAATCAGCAAATAATTGGCAAAGCACAAGGACATGAGAATTTGCCAAGTGGCAGCTGATTTAAAACGAAAATCAGGATGATTTCAGAACTAAATTACATGCAGACTGATTGATGCCAAACTGCTCAATCTATATATAATCTACAGCAGAAATATCAGCAGTTAAATAATGAACGCAGCACTGATATCTGCACCTCATACACAAATTCAAACTACTGTCGTCTGCTGCAGCATGATTGGAAAATACCAATCAGCTTTAACAGATGAGGCTTGTTCCAAGCCCAGGGCTTAAAAAATTCCAAAGTGTCTTGACTGACCCTTGGTGATTAATGTAATTCTTGCTCAAAGATTTCTCAGTCACCAACCTAGTCCACCTAGTTAATTCGGTTGCTTCTGCTACTGCTGAGGTTTGTTGTCTGTTTCTAAGATTGCAACACTCCTCGCTCTCCGTCCCAGCTGCTGTTTGGAAAGCCCCTCCCCACAGGCTCCACATGGTCATGTCATCAGCAGCAGGGCGGTGACAGGAGGAGGCTGGATGCCTGTGGCTGTTTGTGTTTGTCGAGTGCTTTCGGAGGGGTGAGAAACAGAAGTGGGAGGACCAACTTTGGACCGTCCACTTAAGCGCGCACACACAGCTCCAGCCTCGCCAGCATCTGCCCTGGAGCCACAATCTGGACTTATTCCCATACTGTTCTCCGCACTCCCCATCCTTCTTTACATTTTTTACACTCTTCCTCAAAGTTCCCTGCTTGTGTTTTCTTCTAAACACTGTTCTACACACTTCTTCATGGTTCCCCAGCTGTTCCTCGCTATTCTCCAAAGCTCCCTGTTGTTCTTTTCTTTGGTTTCCACTGTTCTACGCAGTTCTTTGCTCTTTTACATTCTACATGCTGTCAGAGGTTGGTAGTAACACACTACATTTACTCTGTTACATTTACTTGAGTAACTTTTTGGATAAATTGTACTTATGAGAAGTTTTAATGCAGCATACTTTTACTTTTACTTGAGTAAATTTGTGAAGAAGAAGCGGTACTTCTACTTACATTGAACTACATTCTACTCGCTACTTATTTTTACTGATCCATCCAATGCACGATATCTTAGTTTTGTTTTATGTTGAGACCTCCACCAGAGGCTCTTGTCACAGGACTCCATTTCACCAATCAAATGTAGCCACTAGCGACGTTTGACTCCATTTCACCAATCAAACAAAGCCAAGCCGTCACATGAAAACTTAAGAGCCAGCTGCTGTTAAAGCTGAATAGTCACTTCATGGAGTGAACACACACAAGTTATTGTGGCTCAATTTCTTTATGCTCCTTTGTAAAGAAATTATTTATTATTGTTTTAGTTGTTTAAGAAATTTTCTCTGGGTCATTTCAGTTTTATATTTTTGTGCATTCAGGTGTATCATTTGGACGTCCTGATTGTTAAACAAAGAGGCTACTCAGCTGTTAATCAGTACAGTAGTTTTTTCATCTAGTATTTTTTACTCTTACTTAAGTAATTCATTTGGTGACTACTTATTTTGGCTACTCTACCTACCTCTGCATGCTGTTCCTCACTGTTGTCCACTGTGATTTTCTTCTCTTTTTACACTGTTCTACACTCATCTTCCCTGTCCCCCTACTGTTCCTCATTGTTCTCCAGCTTACTTTTTTTTTTACTTTGTTCCACCCTGTTCTATACATTCATTCATTCATTCATTATCTGTAACCGCTTTTCCAATTCAGGGTCACGGTGGGTCCAGAACCTACCTGGAATCATTGGGCGCAAGGCGGGAATACACCCTGGAGGGGGCGCCAGTCCTTCACAGGGCAACACAGATACACACACACATTCACTCACACACTCACACCTACGGACACTTTTGAGTCGCCAATCCACCTACCAACGTGTGTTTTTGGACTGTGGGAGGAAACTGGAGCACCCGGAGGAAACCCACGCGGACACGGGGAGAACACACCAACTCCTCACAGACAGTCACCCGGAGCGGGAATCGAACCCACAAGCTCCGTGCCGCCCTCTGTTCTATACACTTCTTTATTATTCCACTGCTATTCATCACTGTTCCACTGTTTTATTTCCCACTATTATACATACTTTTCCAGTTTTCCTACACCTCTCCAATTTTCTCTACTGTCCCCTGCTGTTCTTCCCCACTGTTCTAGGCTCTTCTACACAATGTTGTCCACTGTTTCTTACTGTTCCCAATATTTTCCCCAGAGCAAAATTAATTATTCAACTTAGTTACCACGAAGAACCACCATGGTCACTCAAAATACATGTTGGGTTCCATAATACAGCATAAACTGAATTAACCGTGAGTGAGTTTGTCATCTTTTGCTTCAGGAAGGGCTTCTCTTTTCTAGGATGGCTTTGTATTCTGAAATAAAGGTGTTGATGTTGCAAAGTTATTTCGTGAGAACAAACACCTATCCAACCCATCCCAACAGTATTGGAGCTGTTTAAATCACTACACAGACCGCACTTTACAACCCTGGAGACTTTATAACACTCCAATCTGCACTTTGTATTGAGCATGTATGGACTACAGGTTGTGTTGTGGTAGTGGAGTAGACTCCTCTCCCAATACCATTATATCCTATAGCAGGATGTGGATTCCGCTGTCTGTGCTTGTGGAGCGTTTATATTTTTCTGCCATTTGCAGAAGTTGACACAGGCAAATTGCTTGCAGTTTCTGTGGAAACACTCTGCTATGTCTATTGC
Organism: Hoplias malabaricus; assembly: GCF_029633855.1. Lineage (NCBI taxonomy): Eukaryota > Metazoa > Chordata > Actinopteri > Characiformes > Erythrinidae > Hoplias > Hoplias malabaricus. Next base: position 3,677,298 of record NC_089816.1, on the reverse strand, counting down.
CATCTGCCTTTAAATCGCAGCTACAAATTCACTACTCTAATATGAAAAGACTGATCACCTGTCGCACTCAGTCCTTCTAGTGTGAAGTTAGGTTTAAGCTGATGTGCAGCTGCTGAAGAGTGACTTATTCCATTGGTCAATGCTTCTCTATGTATTTTTTACCTAATTTTAACATGATGGGAAATTAGACAAGGCCATTTATAACCTGCCTAATTAGCAAACTGGTAGTAATAACAGAGCTGGAAAATAGTCTACATTAACATGCTCCAATTTCTCATTTAATCAAACAGGATTTCTGCCAACATTCTGTAGATTTCCCCACATTAAATCGCTGCTTTGAGAGAACACGCATGTGGTCACGACATGGATAGACCAATTGAAGTGTGAACAATGTTTGGAACCAAGTGTAGGCGATCATCTGTAGTTTTAATAACATCAGGAGCTTTGTTTTAATTCTAATCTTGGCAGGAAACTAACTTTGAAGTTTATCATCACAGTGTATTTGAATAATTAAGATAATTATATTTCAGGACAAAATAAAGAAATGAAGAAAACAAAACTAAAACTTTAAATTGCAGTAAATAAAAAGTGAAGAATGTTCAGAGCAAATAAAGAAATGGCCACAAAGACTTACTTTCCCTCTCTGCTGCGCTCCAATACTGCTTTTACTGCAATAAGGGCTTTGGATATTGAGAGAGATGTCGATTTCCCTGACAAATGAGATACAGCGGCGAGGTAATTACTAAAGCCTTTGAGCTGAGCTGATTACAGCGCCGGATATGTGCCGTTTCTCCAGGCTGGCTGAGGCTGGATGAGTCTGGCTGTATCTGGCTGAATTTGGCGAAGTTTGGTTGTATTTTGGCTTAGTCTAGATGAGTTTGAGCCGGCCGTCTGGCCTGTGAGTGCTGCCATGGCGATGGATTGGCTGTCGGCGCTTTCGGACACCCACTGTCCAGACTCTTGCGCTTCTCTGCGGCTCGATAAATCTCTGAAGACTTATCAGAAAACAGTTGAGGCCAAGCCTTCATTTCATCCATAACCACAAAGCTGCATTTGTCTGCATGATTTAAGCTCAGGACTGGTCAAGTTCTGATATCATATCTAGGAAGCTTCTGTATATATATATATATCCAAAGGTTGATTTCACAGTGTCATTTCTTTTCTTTGAAAGACTAAAGCAAGTCAATTTATAAAGTGTATTAAAATACACACAGCAGTGAAGGAGAATAGATCAATTAATTTGGCTATAACTTTATGATTGAAACTGTTTTTCTGCTACAGCACTTAGACACAGGCAAATAAAATATGTTTGTTAAACAGTTTAACACGTTCACATTGAGGTGTGCTTCCTATTGAGGTTTATTTTCTCAAAAAATAAAAATAAAAAAAATAGAATAACCTATAATTTACCCAGCAGCCACAAATCAACAGTGCACAAACCAAAGTTATTTTACTGGAGGTCCCATTTAAAGAAACCCTAGGTGGTATTATTACTTAAAATTACTACTCTGGGCTCAGGAGGACTACTTGAAGGAGGACAAGAAACCACACCAACCCACTGTCCCCCTTGATTTCAGGACAGTGTTGTAAAAGTGAATTACACTCTGCAACTGATCTGTCATCTGTCATCCTTATTAAAATTATTGCCAAATAAAGTGACAAATGTGGAGTTATCATTTCAGATAAACGTTGGCAATACACTATATGTTTGATGTGCTCTCCCCGTGTACACGTGGGTTTCCTTCAGGTGCTCTGGTTTCCTCCCACGTTCCAAAAAAATTACTCTATTACTCTAAAGTGTCCATAGGTGTGACTTTGTGAATGAATAAGGGAGTGTGTATCACTATGCGAAGAACTGCCCCCCCCCCTGCCTTGCACCCAGTGATTCCGGGAAGGCTCCAGACCAACCTTAACTGGATAAGTGGTTACATTTTTACACATTTTTTTTACACATTTAACCTATAGGAGCTTTGATGAAATCCTATTCCAAATTCATAGGCATTCACATAGAACTGGTTCCCCCTTTGCAGCTATAACAGTGGGTTTGAACTGTGCAGTAATTGAGTCAGCAGAGCGTTGTCGACTTTAACGCACTGTGCAACTCAGCAATTTTACACAATGAGCGACCCCACTCTAACTTTACATGGTCTGCCATTTTGTGGCCGAGTTGCTGTGGTTCCTTAACACTTCCACTTTCCAACAATACCACTCAAAGTTGATTGTGGAATATCTAGGAGAATTGAGTTGTACTTGTGGACTTGTGGTCTTGTAGCTATGGTGGCATATCTTAGAGTAAAATATTCAAATTCAGTGAAGTGACTCATTCTTTCACAAACATTTGTAAATTTGGACTGCTTTTTTTTGGCTGGGTGTTATACACAAGTGGTGACAAGTCTGAATGAGGTCCCTCAATTCAATGATTAGTGTCCCAATATGTTTTTGTTCATGTAGTGTATACTGACAAAATAATGAATGTGTTTAAAAATAAGACAAAATTCGAAATGTTTTTTTTTTGTAGAAGAACTGAAAACAATCAAATACAAATATTATTCAGTAGCAATGAATATTTAAAGCTTATAGAAAAGCCGTTTGAACCAGGCTTAGAGATAACTGACCAATCCATGCAGTAGCCAAAATCAGATGCTACTCAACTGCTCGACAGATCTCAGAGGCTTTACCTACCTCTTTCTGCACTGACTGCAGATACGAAGGCAAACAGGAGGGTTTAGACTCGTTCCACTGAGTCTGTTCTCACAAATTACATTTCCCGAGTGATGGCAGGCTTTTGCCCACCCACTTTCTCTCCCTCTCTCTGCCTGTTCTCGCTCTACGTTCCTCTGGCGTGAGTTTTATCAGTGAGAGGGAAAACCATTCGATCGGCTGAATGTGTGAAAGATTTCCTGCCGAAGCGAGGAGGAATCTGAACCTGCATTAGACAGCACTTCCTGCAGTTTCAGATAGAGGTGTCTGGGGAGAATTTCCAAGCTTAACTACATTTCCCCCTTTTTCTTTCGTTCCATCTCTCACTTTCTCTTTTCTTTCTTTCTTTTATTTCTTGTCCCCGGTCTCTTGCGCCTGGAACCTGGGGATTACTGGAGGCCCCAGGTGGCTTTTGATGCTCTGTTTTGTGCTGCATGCTGATGGAGGATAATCTCTCTGCCTCTGAATGGAGATGATTTGCAGAGTGCAGCAGGAAGGCCCCCACCCTTCAAATCTTCATCCTCTATTCTCCATTGTGTCTCTCTGCTATTTCCCCAGCCCCTCCCTGCCAAAAACACAGTCCCCTGACAGCTGCACAAGCATGCCCCCCCCCCCCCCACACACACACACCACACGCACACACAATCAGCATGCATAGCTGCTCACATAGGAAACAAACCACACTCATGGGAATTTTCACTTGTTTTTTCACACAAACAAATACACATACTTTCTCTCTCTCTCTCTCTCTCTCTGTCTCTCTCTGTCTCTCTCTGTCTCTCTCTCACACACACACACAAACACACACACACACAGACAAAAAAACTCCTGGGAGTTGCATGTCATTACACTACACAGTGGAGCGTATTGCCTTGAGCGCCTGGGGGAAACGTGGAGTAATAAAGGCTCAGGTTCAGCCACAGCCACAACCTGAGCGGACAGTTCCAGGTCAGCCATACATAACACGCAATTTCTAATAAATCATGACCACCGCAGACATATATGTGGTACATCAGCCACAGCCACAGCAGTACTATATCAGCTTCCCCTGTTTCAAAATGGCATCATTTCCATTTTACTTTCCACCAAAACACTCAGAGTCTGAACAGCCAAAGTGCATAACGTTGTGATAAAACGACCTTGCATTACCAGTTTAAATCTCATTACAAGAAAGAAGCCCTCAGGGACTTGCAAGTCTTCGGGAAGGCTTTGTGATTTCTGGGCGCTAAAAGCATACGTGTAATTGTAAATTATTTTTTACTGTTGTGGTACCTTTTGCTGTCACTGTTTTGGTACCCTCAAAAGTACATCTTGAGTACCTTTAGTTAGGGGCCATAACTGAAACATTCATTCATTCATTCATTATCTGTAACCACTTATCCAATTCAGGGTCGCGGTGGGTCCAGAGCCTACCTGGAATCATTGGGTGCAAGGCAGGAATACACCCTGGAGGGTGCGCCAGTCCTTCACAGGGCAACACAGACACACACACACACACTCACTCACACCTACGGACACTTTTTGAGTCGCCAATCCACCTGCAACGTGTGTTTTTGGACTGTGGGAGGAAACCGGAGCACCCGGAGGAAACCCACGCGGACACAGGGAGAACACACCACACTCCTCACAGACAGTCACCCGGAGGAAACCCACGCGGACACAGGGAGAACACACCAACTCCTCACAGACAGTCACCCGGAGCGGGAATCGAACCCACAACCTCCAGGTCCCTGGAGCTGTGTGACTGCGACACTACCTGCTGCACCACCATGCCGCCATAACTGAAACATATTCTATATTAATTACAGCCCAATTACAAACATTATTATTTTATACAGTTTTATAAAAAAATCGTACAAATATTAACCTCTCCTCTGGAGAAGAGAATATAACGTACGTTTAAGGAACACAACTGGACTTTACAACCATGGTGGTACATTTAAAAGTACATATACACCTTAAGCCTCTAGTCTTTTAGGAAGGCTTTTCCCTAGAAGTCGGAACATTGCAGTGAGGATTTGATGGCGTTCTTGCTCAGCCACGTGAATCAAAGTTCTGAATCATTAATGAATCGTCACAATCCATAGAACCCTCAATGCATGGTTTGATCAATTAGGCAAGCAGTTTGCACGATTATATGAACAATTACGATATACCTTTTTTTACTTAGCTTTATAGCTTCATTACTTAGCCTACATTTGAGGTAAGGCTTGTGCTTAATGGAGTCTGTGAATACACTGTTACTCTCAGCTGCTGACATCCTGGAAATGACTAAAAGCCATTTTGTCCTCTTTTCCACCACAGGACAAATATTTCTACTGCTGCCACTCCTGCCACAGAACAACAAACAGGTTTAGAGAGCTCTATAACACTGCCCCAGACAAATGCCTCTTCGTTTCCATTATCCAAACACAGCAAATAGTCTGAGTGCACCGTCTCTGTTACACTGTCATATTTCTGGTGCGGCAGGAAGAGAATTACCTTCTGAGAAAGGACAGATTTGACTCATGTAATCTTTCTGTCATTTCTGGAAGCAGTTAAATTACTTCAGCTAATAACAATGCTGATTAAAGTTAGGCCTCCAAAGCCTTTAATGGCTGAACACATTCAACGCCAGACACTGAACTCAATGCAAGTGGAATATTAGCAATGCGTGTTGTCCTTCAGTGGCCCAGACAGTTTTTGTCTGTTAGAGCTGGGTGATCTTCCAGGGATTTGGGAAGTGGGGATCCTGTGAGTCCTGCAGCACACCCTGCTTTTCAGGATTGCTTTTTAGGGCCTCTTGTTAAAAAAAATGTAATATTTCAAGATTAAAGACGTGGGCGGCTCCAGGGACCTGGAGGTTGTGGGTTCGATTCCCGCTCCGGGTGACTGTCTGTGAGGATTGTGGTGTGTTCTCCCTGTGTCTGCGTGGGTTTCCTCCGGGTGACTGTCTGTGAGGAGTGTGGTGTGTTCTCCCTGTGTCTGCGTGGGTTTCCTCCGGGTGACTGTCTGTGAGGAGTTGGTGTGTTCTCCCTGTGTCTGCGTGGGTTTCCTCTGGATGCTCCGGTTTCCTCCCACAGTCCAAAAACACACGTTGGTAGGTGGATTGGCGACTCAAAAGTGTCCGTAGGTGTGAGTGTGTGTGTCTGTGTTGCCCTGTGAAGGACTGGCGCCCCCTCCAGGGTGTATTCCCGCCTTGCGCCCAATGATTCCAGGTAGGCTCTGGACCCACCGCGACCCTGAACTGGATAAGGGTTACAGATAAAGAATGAATGAAGATTAAAGACATAATACTTCCATGTTAATGTCGCAACATTTCAAGAATGTAATGTCATTGTGGGCTACCCAACGGCATCTTGTTCCACTTGTACCTTTACACTGTGTTTTACGGTAGAATGCGTGTGAGTCTGCAGAGAGACCTGACTCTCTCTGAAAGGTGCAGATATATAATGTCCAGAAAAATAGGCTTCTAAAGCTTAATCACACATTATTTACTGAGCTTAAATCACAAAAACAAACCTGACCTGTGAGAAAGACAGTGAGAAAAATGTTATAATGTATGGAAATAACACACATTGGTGGATTGGTGAGTCTAAAGTGTCCTTAGGTGTGAGTGTGTGTCACCCTGTGAAGGACTGGCGCCCCCTCCAGGGGGTGTTCCTGCCTTGTGTCCAGCGATTCCAGGTAGGCTCCTGAGCAACTGAAGTTTTAACATGACATCACTACACACATGAACATTTCAGCACCGCTACATGCAACATGTTCCTGCGTTCCTGATACTTTTGTTTTACTTTCGATAGACGAGATCTGAGGTCACTACGCTCAGTGCCAAGCATGGGTTAGTGGAGTTTAAAGACCAAAGCGTTGGAACCAAGGATCAGCTGTTCAGATGTTCTGATAAAACTTAATGAGGTCTTCAACATGTTTCTCAAATGCTACTTGTACTTCTACTCGAACTGATTTTTGGGAAGGTACATGAATGTAAATGTAAATTTGTTTCAGAGTTGATAGTGGACCAATTTTGTTAGTCCATTTGCGGCGTGATATAAATACAACATTGTCATGATCATCCTGTGATTTAAAAATAACACAAACACAAAAACTAGACGAAATTGTGATACAAAAATACATTTTAATATAACCAGCTTAAAACTTCTAGCTGCCTCTGCTGGTAGGACAAAAGAAAATTGTAGCCAGGTGAGTGGGGTTTTCCCCAGGTGCTGATATATGCAGCACAAGCAGAAGAGACCCTCTGCATTCACACAACCTGAAGGCAAAAAACACACACACGCACATACACTGATGTGTGTCAGCTCCAAGCAAGAAGACATGAGTGGGAATCAGCCTGAGAGCTTAAAGCTGGCTTTGAGCAGCAGTTAAAGTCGACACGGGATGACACACACACACAGACACCATAAATGTGTCCAACTGAAATCACCTTCTGCCTCCAGTATCTCCTCTCTCCAGAGGTTTAGGCACAAAGAAAAGTAAACCGCTGTTTAATCCTTCCCAGAGAAGTTCCCACACTGGTGTCAACAATATTGATTTTTAGTATTTAGTGGTAGTGATAGATAAAGAAATATTTAAAAGTTATTTAACTGTACTGTTAATAATAGCAGGGACACTGTGGATTATTCTACCATCCCTGAGAATAAAGCCAACACACACTGGACTCTCCCAGCCATAGATGGTTGAGGTATCACCAGGAATCAAACGCACCATCTCTTAAGGATAGGCCCAACGTAGGGCAGGGCAATTAATTGAACTTCTAATTGACATAATCTTGTCTATATCGATTATATCAATTATTTTTATTCTGTTATATCCCCATTGTGTGTTCAGGTACTGTCCCTTTTAAGCCACTCTACCGAGCTGTAGTCACACGATTCTGCTCCTATCTGCCACAGGGAACCAACCTAAACACAGAGGCCGACCAAGCGACTAGAGCAGCGCGTACCAAAGAAAAACACAGCATCTGTGGTTTGGACGTGCTGTGTTTTGACTATAATTAAGATGGCACTGAACAAAAAGAAGTCAAATGTAAACGCTCAGAAAAAAAACAGCCAAAGCTCAATCACACACCAAATATAAACAGTGCTCAAAAAACAAGAGAGGAACAAGCTCCCAGCGACATTAGAAAAACTATCCCAGCTTTCACACTGGTGCATATTTACAGCACAAGCCTCGTCACTGAACTGTGAGGGTCATAAATACAAACACAAAATAATGGTACATTAATCGGAATCGTGGTGAAATGTACAATTAATCGTGATATTGATTTGCGCTCATATCGCCCAGCACTAGCCAAATGCTTAAACTGCTACCTATATATTCTATAGATTGAAATATTGATTTCAATCTGCTTCACACTAGGGAGTATTTTTACCAGAAAATTACAGCATGAAAATCATTGTGACGCTTCACTGACCTGTAATAGGGAGAACAGAGCCTCTGCCGTTGCTACTCTGAGCTCAGTACAGCAGAAACTGCACTATGACACTTTTGAAATAGGGTTGTAAACCAACTCCTAACTACCTCACCCTATCCTTTGATTTCAGGACAGTGCTGTTAAAGCATATTACATTCTGCAACTGCAGGGGGAGACCAGGAGCAACAATATTAAACCTTACTTGGTGTTCCTTTAAAGTCGTGGGAATCTGTGTGCTTTCTCAGAGCTTATTGCTGTAGAATACCAGGTGAAAATAAAAAAAAAGCTCAGTGGGTGCTGTCAAATTTATTGATGCCAGAACCTTGTCAATAAAACCTGATTTTTTTTTTCTCTACAACTTCTTGTTCAATGTCAGGTGAACTAAAAAAGCAACAGTGGATTATTTTCTGCTGGGTTCTGGACCACAGGTCCCTAAGTACACCAAAAGAATGCTGCACAAAGGGTCCACACTGACTGAGAGTTGCATCCATGCTGTGAGTAAATAAGACAATCCCACCTCCACTAAGTGCTGTTAGCAGTGTGTGTATCTGTGTGCCTGGCCAAACAAAATGGAAACCGTTTTCAACTTACGAATGATAGTAACACACATTAGCTCAGGAGAGTGGATAGAGGTCTAGACCTGCTACTGTTGGGAACAAAGGAAGCAGATGTCAGCTGAAGTTAGAGAGGGAAGTTGGCCACTCTGTAGCTCTCTTCACTTTACACTAGCGGAATGGAACAGTCATGGGCACCGCACTGTCTGTCTAAAGCATCTGTTTACACACACACACTGCAAAAAATAACTTAGCAAATTAAATCATTGCATTATTTTTGGCACAGCATCTCCCTCGTGGTATGTTTATACTTAAAGCTCAGTTCCCATCATTTGTTTGTACAAAAGTATTTAGAATAAGAATATATATATATAAATAAAAATCATATGCTTTGTTCTGTTTCTCTTATGATGCTTTCCACTGAACGGCACCTACTCTACTCAACTTGGCTCTACTCAGCATTTTTGTTTTTCCATTAGGCAAAACCTAGTCAGAGAGAGAGAGAGAGAGAGAGAGAGAGAGAGAGAGAGAGAGAGAGAGAGAGGTTTTTGAGCAAAAAAGCCTGGAGAACAGCAAATAGTGAGGAAATATCTTCTGAATTTTATAAACAAGTGTATTGTACTGGAAACCCAACCAGATACCAGGTCCCCAGAATCAAGCAGTGACAATTCTGTAGAGTAGGTGCCATGCAGTGGGAAAGTGCTGCTAGTGTTTAAACTGACACATTAGACATCAGCCCAAAAGGTGTGATCAAAGTTAATTTGCAGAAAAACAAAACTCTCAGCTCATAGGACAGGTTTAGGACAAACATTGCATGGATATTAAGTGAACTTGTCTGTTTTATGTTTATCTGTCTGATTTTCAAGAGCAATACACCTAGAGAAACTGTTGAAGGTGACAGATCGGGGTTTGGTCCATTATTCTAACTACAGGGTGGGCAATTTATATGGATACACCTTAATATAATGGGAATGGTTGGTGATATTAACTTCCTGTTTGTGGCACATTAGTATATGCACTCTAAAAAGAGAAGAGTTGATCCAACTTAATTGAATTGCTTCAATTGGTAACAAGTAATTCAATTAAGTTTATCCAACTTAATTTTTTAAGTTCAACCTTGTGGGAGGGGGGACACTTTTCAAGATGGGTGGTGATCATGGCGGCCATTTTGAAGTTGGCCATTTTGGAACCAACTTTTGTTTTTTCAATAGGAAGAGGGTCATATAAATGGCCCGCCCACTACACTAACAGAAATCACAATATGTTTTAATCCTGCTTTGTAAGAAACCCAGAACCTTATCAGAACTGATAAGACAGGCTCTTGTTAATGTGGTTTTCCCAAAAATTGTACCTGTACCATGAACAAATAGTCCCTTTTTCAGGAATTTCTGAGTCACTGGAATCTTCACTAAAACACAGAGAGCAGGGCCCACAGTCACTGATCTATATGAGAATTACATGCAGGGGAAAGGGTTAAACACTTGTTCTCGTATTGTTCTATAGTGAAGTCTGCCAGGAGCAGCGAGGCATGTGTCCTCATTATGAGAGAGAGAGAGAGAGAGAGAGAGAGAGGGAGAGAGAGAGAGAGAGAGAGAGAGAGAGAGAGAGAGAGAGAGAGAGAGAGAGAGAGAGCACTCAGGCTATATGGGGCAGACTCTTTATAAGATCCTAATTGGGCTACTTGAGCAACTTAACATGGCAACGTGTCAAGTAGTCTTTTGGACTAGATACTGAAGCCAAGTCAGTATCAAATGGCTGAGGGATGACCTTGTTCCATTTAATGTTTGTGTGTGTGTGTGTGTGTGTGTGTGTGTATCCACGTTTCACTTCGTTACACAGATTATTCCCTGCCACTGTGCTTGTCAGACAAAAGAAGACCCTCAGCTTTTTCTCACTCCTTTACATCCTTTGTTCTGCTGTTTTATTTTATTAAAGAACACAGCAGCGGCGAGAAAAGCACAGCTGTCATGTTGCAAATAAAAGGAAGACAGTGAGGAGCTGCCGCACACACTCTTATGTCTCTCATTAACTTAAAGTTTTGCACAAAGGAAGAAGCCTTGGTTGTCTCTCAAATGAAAACATGAATGTTCCTCTGTCACCCTCCACACACACACACACACACACACACACTTGACCAAAACGTCTGAATGCTCGCAATAACATACATTTTATGTCCAAATGTTTGTACAAATTCCTTATAATTAGTTAATTCTGAGACTTAAAGGTGCATCCATTGCAGACGCTAACATTTAAGTATCTGTGCATAATGCCAGATTAAACAGTTAAAGCAGTGGTTCCCCAACTTTTTTTGCCGTGCCCCCTTTAGTAGATGACAATTGTGATTGTGTTTAACAGTCATCGCTAAACATTTGTCCTAATTGCTTATCTGCACCAAAAATAAATTATAAAACAGTTTCCTGAGAGAAAAAGCATTCGCAAAGTGTGTGAAGCACTGAGTTAGAGGATATAACCAAAACATACCGCTATGAGCTATAACTGCCTTCTCTTTTGCATAGCTTACGTTCATTTAAACAGTTACTAATGTCCATTGCTCTGTGCAAAACAGTCAAATAAACTGGCTATGACTGGCAGCTTTAACTACACAAGCTTTAGAAAAGATTCTGGGGAGTTCTGGGAAATGCAGTCCCTGTAGCGAATTTGCATGGCATGTCCTGTAGTTCTTCTCAGCAATCCTGGATAAAAGGCCATGATCAGTGGCATTTAGTGGGGCAGAGCAGCATTTTACAGTAATGACTGAGTAATGACAACCCTGCTGTGTTAATTTTGTAATCACTGAAGTTGCTGATATTACCCATCTGTGGTCAAAGGATCACTATGCAGTAATTTTACCTTAAACCTGCAGCTTCAAAATCATTGTGGTACTCCACTGACTTGTAATTGGGAGAAAAGAGCCTCTGCGTTTGCAACTCTGGGCTCAACACTGCAGGAAACCAACACCCTTGCAGGTCTGGACAGTTCTGTAAAAATTAATTACATCATGCAACTGTAGGGGGAGCTCAGGAGCAGAAGTACAGAATTGTACCTAGTCTTCTATTAATGGGACATCTCCCAAGACTCTGAATGCACAAACCTTGGGTAGTATAGGGTTAACTGTTTCCTTACACAACCGCTGGTGTGTGTGTGTGTGTGTGTGTGCCTGTCTGTATTTGGGGTAAATCCCAGCCTGGTTCTGATGCTCTACTGCTCTTCAGCCTTTGGCGTGAAGGCCCTCTGTTAAAGTGCTGCTCATGAAGTGGTTTAAAACCTTTAAAACCTGCACCACAATCAGCTATGGGGAATGCCTCTTCTCCTCGCATAACATAGCAATACAACACCCCAAAGCAACACCCACACACCTACACACACACAGACCTACATTGGTACATTGGTACATCCACGTCCACTGATCAACAATCTTATAAAGATTACAAGTAACACAGCTTACTGCTCTAAGCTAGGCACATACTCAGAAAAACAGCAGAAAGAGTAGCACACACACACACACACACACACACATATTGAGATTAATATTATCCTGCTTTTAAAAACATCCCTGTCTATAAAAGTAGCTTTGATCACAGACAGTGCTCGTGTTCCCTCAGTACTTCCACTATGTATTTGATCTCTCTCCCAAAAGCAAATCATATCAAACCTGAAAACTACTTATTGTAACGCATCCCGCATCCAAATGACAGAGAGAGCTTCAAGCCAAAAAAAGGAATTTTTCATACACGGTGATTTATGAGAGGGGAAGAAGATTGGAATAGCTTAGACACAGGACAGTCGAGCTGATTTTTGGGAGTGGGTAATGATAGGCTTATGCAATATGACAATTCGACTGTCCCAACTTCATTTTGCGTTAAAATCTCTATTGATGATGACTGTAATCACATTACGTGTTATATTACCGAATGTCCAGTATTGGTTGCGCTTTCTTGGTGTGTTTTCTTGGGTAGTTTTATTGGGCTATGTCTTTGGGTTATTTCAGTGACCCAGATGTGTTTAACAGTGTGTTTAACCCATTGTTGTCTGTCCCTGTGGTTCTTGCCCTATTTGGCGGCATGGTGTCGCAGCAGGTAGTGTAGCAGTCACACAGTTCCAGGGTCCTAGGGTTGTGGGTTTCAAAGTGGATTGGCGACTAAAAAAGTGTCCATAGGTGTGAGTGTGTGTCGCCCTGTGAAGGACCGGCGCCCCCTCCAAGGTGTGTTCCCGTCTTTTGCCGTGTAGACTCTGGACCCACCGTGACCCTAAAATGGATAAGCGATTACAGACAATGAATGATGAATGAATGACCTCAAAGATCCCAGAAACACACCTTGGTAGGTGCAGTTTTATCACACAGCACAAAGCCTCAAAGTTTTGAGGGAGCGTGCAGTTGGTATGCTGACTGTAGGAAAGTCCACCAGAGCTGTTGCCCGTGAATTGAACGTTCATTTCTCTACCACAAGCCGTCTCCAGAGGCGTTTCACAGAATTTGGCAGTACATCCAACCGGCCTCACAACCGCAGGCCACGTGTAACCACACCAACCCAGGACCTCCACATCCAGCATCTTCACCTCCAAGATCGTCTGAGAACAACTGGTCTGCATAACCAAAGAATTTCTGCACCAACTGTCAGAAACCGCTTCAGGGAAATCTCATCTGCATGCTCGTCCTCATCGGGGTCTTCACCTGACTTCAGCTCGTTGTTGTAACCGACTTGAGTGGGCAAATGCTCACATTCGTTGGTGTATGGCACGTCGGAGAGATGAATCCCGGTTTTCACTCTACAGGGCAGATGGTAGACTGCATGTATGGCGTCATGTGGGTGAGTGGTTTGCTGATGTCAACGTTGTGAATCGAGTGGCCCATGGTGGCGGTGGGGTTATGGTATGGACAACAAACACAGGTGCATTTTATTGATGGCATTTTGAATACACAGAGATACCGTGATGAGATCCTGAGGCCCATTGTTGTGCCATTCATCCATGACCATGTGGCAGCATGATCTTCACACAGCCATCGAAGGGGAGTAGACCAACAATCCACAATGAACAACCTGTTTAACTCTATGCAAAGGAGATGTGTTGCACTGCGTGAGGCGTATGGTGGTCACACCAGATACGGACTGGTTTTCTGACCCCCTGGATCCCCCCCAATAGAGTAAAAGTAGACAGCACATTTTATTGTGGCCAGTCTAAGACACACCCATGAAATAATCAAACTGTCCAATCAGCATCTTGATATGACTCACCTGTGAGGGGGGTGGAGTATCACGGTGAAGGAGAAGTGCTCACTAACACAGATTTAGACAAATTTGTGAACAATATTTGAGAGAAAGAGGCCTTTTGTTTACATAGAAAAAGTCTTAGATCTTTGAGGTTAGCTCATGAAAATTGGGAGCAAAAACAAGTGTTGTGTTTATATTTTAGTTCAGTATTAAAACTTGAATCAGAATCCCAATCCCCAGGACTGACAGAAAAAATGAGGTGAGGGAGTGAAGGAACAATAATTTCTCCTCCTTCAACACCCACAGCTGATGTGACCCTGTGACAGACTGTAGTCCATCTCTACATACATTGCTAGCAATATTTCACCCTGTTCTTCAATGGGCAGGACCCCCAGAGGACCAACACAGAGCAGGTATTATTTGGGTGGTGGCTTATTCTCAGCACTACAGTCACACACTGACATGGCAGTGGCATGTTGGTGTGTGTTGTGCTGAGATGAGTGGCAGACACAGCGGTGCTGTAGGAGTTTTTAAACACTTCAGTGTCACTGCTGGGATAAGAATTGCCCACCAACCAAAAATATGGCACTTAACAGCATCTCTTGACCACGGAAGAAGGACTAGAAAAGGACAAACATAGACTGTGCAGCAACAAATGGGCTACTGCCTCGGAATTTACATCTACAAGACAAATGTGATGCAGCTTTTACAGACAGAGCACATGAATACGTGTGTTAGCAATGGGGGCCCAATAAAAATGGCAGAAATATCTCATTAGAAGAAGTGATTATGAACTGTTTTGACATGTAGTGTATATAAAACGATTGTTTAATGCGTGCCTTTGTTTGTGTGGGGGGGGGCAAATGGTTTTTGTACCCTAGAGACATTTTTCGGCACTGTTCAAATCGGAGATCGCAGGTGGTTTGAGTCTAACTACAGACCCATTATTTGTAATTTCCTTCAATCTCTCCAAGTTAGATCACACGGCAAGGGAGCGCGCCCAGGATTTTATGACTTAATTTAAGTTATAACTAAGGGAAGTGGGTGCTCACAATGTGAGTGGGAGCAGTGATTGGTTTAGACTGCGTGCGTTCGCCAAAGCAAATGCAATGCTTAACAGCGGAGAGAATTCGCCAATTAGATTCATGGAGCGCTGAAAGATGAGAAACAAAGGATCTGATTTAAAAGCGCCTTCTCAGACGATGCCACCTTATTATCTGCACATGATGATGACAACTTAGATTAAGAAGCTTTCGGTAGTAGGCCAACATTGCACTATATTATCCAGGCTCCACACTATGAAAACACATTTGTCATGGCTTGGGGGTGTTAAAAAAAATAAAAATAAATAAAAAATACCACTTCCCAAATGCCTGCTTGTGGATCTGTCCAAAAACATGCGTAAACCTCCCTTAAAATAAGTGTTTAGCTACAAGCCCACGGTCACCATTAGTGGTGTAACCAATCATGGATAATCTATGATCCGTTGTGGGTCGCCCTCAATTTTTTGGGGTTGCATGTGAACTGCATTTAATCACTGTAACAGCATGGTGTACATTTTTACTGCTGCTGTTACTTTTTACAGTAATAATTTGGAGTGAATGCATATACAGACTCAGACTCAGTGTGTCAGGTGAAAAGAGTATGTTGATAAAACGGTTATGGTTTTAACCATAGCACAAGCCAATCCAAACACTGGTAAACACTGGGCCATGAGAGCCTGGGTGCGACAAACACAGGTACACATCAACAGTGACATTACTTTGGTGTATGGAGTTTGTGACACGTCATGGTGAGCAGTGTTTTATCTGTGTGGGATGAGGGAGTCTCATATAGATAAGGGCCGAGTGTAAAAAGGAATAATCGTTAGTAAATCAGCCTCTGAGTGATGGACCCCACTATTTTAAAGTGTAATATAGTGAAAGGAAATGAAACAGTGCAATCGCTCTACTCCACTTCCACTTCACAAACAGACCACGTCAAAATAAAAGTCACTAATACAAATGAATGAGTCACACAAAATATTGAAGTGTTGGCCTGGGGGTCAATTGGGCGTCAGGGAAGCTGCTGTATTTGCATGCCCCTTTCACTGTTCAGGTGTGTTGGGGAGTGTTTAAGGACGTTACCCTGTTAGCTCAGCTTGTCACAAGATGCATGTGTATGTGTGATGAGTGTGATGGTCAGTGAGGGTTCCCCCATGGGGTTATGCCCATTCTGACCTGTACTCTGATGCTCGTTACAATACTTACAAACTACAATAAATATTTTACATTTGTCACCCATTTTTTTTTGGGTGATTCAGGAATTTTTTTTAATCCCTTTCAAAACACATGATCTGAACAATGAGACACTTTGGATCCCAAATCCAAACATGGTTTACAAGTATAACAAACAACTCAATACTAAGCTGTGGACCAGTGAAATGCTCTCTGGTTTCATGGAGCTCCATCCAACCAATACCTTTCAGATGGTGTGGGGTTTGTGGTCTAGGTCAAATCATCCAACATCAGCACCTGACCTCACTAAAGTCCTCGTGACTGAATGCCATTAAATCCTCACAGCAATGCTCCAAAATCTAGAGTAAATCCTTCCCAGAAGTATATGGGCTGTAATTTGTAATTACAGTAGGTATCTACAGACTTTTTGGTGGGTAGTAAATAAATGCTTGTTTGTGTGCTTAGATGACCACTTGAGTCTGTGTTTGGAATGAGCAGCTGGAATTGACAGGGGTTACTTCATGGGGTCAGGTTATTGATCAGCTCTACTGCTGCTCACCTCTCGAATATGAGCGTTCCTCATTAAACCTGCAACAGATTCAAATGTCAACAAGAGTGCTGAAGCCACTCGATAAATTACAGCCTTTCACTTTTTGTTTGAAGTCACAATTAAAAAAGAAAAATCTCAAATTTAAAAGTACAGGAGCTATGGATTTTAAGATTGTAGGACCACTAGGTAATTTTATTTTCTAGCTATTACAAATTAACAGTAAATTCTGAAGAACGTGACTTAAAAAATGGGGTTGCAACAGTGGCACAGCAGGTAGTGTCGCAGTCACACAGCTCCAGGGACCTGGAGGTTGTGGGTTCGAGTCCCGCTCCGCGTGACTGTCTGTGAGGAGTGTGGTGTGTTCTCCCTGTGTCTGCGTGGGTTTCCTTCGGGTGACTGTCTGTGAGGAGTGTGGTGTGTTCTCCCTGTGTCTGCGTGGGTTTCCTTCAGGTGACTGTCTGTGAGGAGTGTGGTGTGTTCTCCCTGTGTCTGTGTGGGTTTCCTCCGGGTGACTGTCTGTGAGGAGTGTGGTGTGTTCTCCCTGTGTCTGCTTGGGTTTCCTCTGGGTGACTGTCTGTGAGGAGTGTGATGTGTTCTCTCTGTGTCTGCGTGGGTTTCCTCTGGGTGACTGTCTGTGAGGAGTGTGGTGTGTTCTCTCTGTGTCTGCATGGGTTTCCTCCGGGTGATGTTGGTAGGTGGATTGGTTTCTCAAAAGTGTCTGTAGGTGTGAATGTGTGTGTGTGTGTGTGTGTGTGTGTGTGTGTTGACCTGTGAAGGACTGGCAGCCCCTCCAGGGTGTGTTGCCACCTTGCACCCAAAGATTCAGGGTGGGCTCTGGACACACCACGACCCTGAACTGGATAAGCGATCACAGGCAATGAATGAATGAATGCCTTTAAAAAATAGGTATTTTAGTGATGGCATGAGTGCAATTGTGCTCTGTGCCTCCAAACCTGTTTGAAAACTGTACTCTGTGGTACACCTCCACAATGTCTATTACTCTGCCCCCATCTGTGTGTTCAGTTTTAAAAAAAAACAACATGGCAGAGTCCAGAAAGTGCCCTGCAGATATTTATACTGTGGCTACAAACCACACTGTGCTGCACAAATACTGAATGATGAGACTTCTAATAAAATAAGAATGAATATTAGAAACAGTTTTCTAGATGGAGAGAATAATTCCATGTGAAATGGATGAAACTGGATGCTGAATTAATGGTAATCTTCCTTGACATACAATTAAGCACAGTCTGCAATGAACTGTTTAAATAACCGCCTTTACCTAATGAATCTCTGTAGAAGGCAGATTTTTTTATTTTCTGGCTACTTGGATAAGTGTTAAAAGGGTGTAGGGCAGAAAAGTGAGAGGAATTGAACAGTATTTGTGTTTGGTTTATGATGAGATTCAGATGGTGCCACTCTTCTGTACTTGAACATAGGCTGATGAACTTTCCTGACCAAGACACATGCGTCACACTTCCTCACCAAACATGCACACAAACCTTTACACTCAGAGGATTCTTTACACTTACATAATCCTCTCAAACCAACCCAAAATCAAAGAGCCCCAACCAAAAAGAAACACCCAGAAAATAAAAATAAAAATATGGAGCTGCTAGGCATGCTGGGACCACCCCCATGAGTCCCAGATCCTCCCAGTCCCTGGCCTCTTGTATTACACATAGTTAGAGTTACACTGATACCGATACCGGCAATTAAACAGAGTATCGGTATCAGCTACAGAGAGCACCGATACCATAGGTGTATTTGAAATGGCCCACTACTCCCTACATGTAGTACACAGGGCACTTTTCTGGACAAACCCCATGAAGCAGACACTGACACGCATGCATACCGCTAGATGCACCTCGAATTTAAGTTGGAGAAGATTGTAAACAGACTAGGTTTATCACACTCCATGACCCCAAACTCCCCAACCAAATACACAACTCGTGTTTCCTAGGAGACACAGATAAATACAAGTCACTGTTATTGTTTGCGCTGCTGTTTGTATAGATTCACAAATTAAAAAAAAAACGTAAAAATGGGTTGTGGATGTGAAAACCTCATCAGCGTGGTCTCTACACACTGCAGCAGGAGCTGGAGATTAGGAGAATAGTACATAGTTGCAGCTACATTCCACCTTAAATGGTTCAGAATCTGCGCTAGCGGTAGCACGCTCCAGTGTTACGTCATTAAAGGTGGAATTGGAAATTAGAATACAGTTGGAATAAAGGCTGTAACAGTGTATTTTGTGGCTCACTATGTTCTCCTACAGGTAATACTCGTTTATTGGGGACATGTGCATCCAGCATCTGTCCTCCACTGTAGATCTCCACTGCACGCACCTGTGTTTATTTCTGTGCTCGGTTCTCATTGGCTGTTGAAGGGACTTGCTCAGCCTTGAATTGGTGGAGAGTTTACACTACGTCCAAAGTCAGGTAAAAAAAATCAAACGTTTGATACGCTGTGACTTGTCTGAAATGTGATTTTGAGGCAAAAATATTTAGAATCGAGATAAAAGTTGTGTAGTGTAACACCAGCTTAAAACACTGACTTCATTCAAGCAACCACAAAGATGCACGCTAACACAGGTCAGCACCAGTCCTTAAAGTGCATTTCACAGTCGTGACAAACATCCTCATGACAGTGTTAAAAGCTGTTCAGTCCGGCTACACTATGTCTTCCTATTTGTACTTGTTACTGCATTGTGGAAATATTTCTTTTTTCATGGCTCTGAAATGTGTAATGTGCAGTTAATAAAAATAAATAGTTAATTCAAGCTTATTATATTTTTATAGCAATACAGAACACTGCTTTAACAAAATAAAATCTGTGAGTATCTGGATTTATAGGCACCTTTCTAGTAATTAAGATAAATAAAAGTTGGCATCGGTACTCGGGTATCGGTAGATACTTGATCATGAAATATCGGTATCGGTATCGGTATCGGAAGGGAAAATGTGGTATCGATGCATCCTTACACATAATGGTTTGTTTAACAATTACAAAATGTATTTTTAACAAAAAATAAAAGCAAAAATTACAATGTTGTCTGTTATATGAATACTACAGAATATTTTCATTATAAACACAGTGCACGTGTATTTAACATTGGAATAATATGGTTTTTAATGTAAGGATGAGTAAACAAATATAGGTTTTACTGTTACAGAGTTTTCAGGTAAACACTATAATCTATGGACATTTTTTATTCATGACTATTTAAAGATGTTTTTTTATTATTATTATTTATTCCTAATTTATCTGTTCAGTTCATTCATGAGTTGAACTGATTTGAACAACAACATCTGTTAAATTTTGTTTTCTCAGAAGTGGGTTCCTCGTTTACACTTTATTTCAGCTCAACAACAGTGCTATTTTTAGATATAGCATGTTTCACTGATTATCTACATATCTGTCATACTAATAATACTAGTGTCTGAATTATGAAACAGAGTATTCGGATTCTAATGGCTAATAAACAGCCTTACCTCTTCATAGGTTCTAGGAATGTGAGATGTAGTCATGCCCTGATTTGGGAGGTGGCTTCAAAAGTCACCTCTATTGCTGCCAGAGGTTACATATCTGGTCTTGCGTGAAAAACTGTTCACTAGAAATATTCCTCATCTCTTTTTAAAGATGGATGTGCTTGACTTTGAACTTAGACATGATTTGGCTAAACTGAGAGGTCCTGCACTGTAAAACCCACCCTCGGTTAACCCACCTTGTTTAACAGTTCAGGTGTATTTATGTGTGTAAAAGCTTTTAGCTTTAAATATATATATATTTAAAAAATCACAGTTTCATTATTCCACATGAATAGAATAAAACAATTTTTTTTTTCCTGGGGGTTTATTTATTTTGGCAAAAAAAAAAATGTTTGTATGCTAAATGTTTCATATTAATACATGTGAAATGTAAATTTAGTGCATCTCTAAGCATTACATCTAGGTGACATGAGTCCTGACTAAGCTACACTACCCCAGAGCCACTTGTCTTAGCAATTAAACAATTTCTGATTCTTGGATAAAATTACAGACTGCTGGTTATGAAGTCGCTTTTTAATTACACTCAGTGGCGAATTATGATAATGTGATTGTTCACAGTGGGACATTCAAATTATTTTCTATCTCCATATGCATAAGAAATTTAACTAGAGCTCCAAACTACAGCTAAGATGCATGGTAGACTGAACTGCGTAATCCAATCAAAGCAAACATAATGAGAGGAAGTCAAACAATGAAAAAGTTGTCTGCATGCAAACCAGCGCAGCCATTTTCCGCCACTGGAACTGTTTTATTTTTCAGTGTTTACATTTAACTTATGTTCTGTGTCGTTTTGACTTTAGTGACTTTTCTTTGGTACAAGCTGCTCGAGTTGCTCAGTTGGCCTCTGTGTTTAGGTTCTCCTCCATGTTTTATCCATGTGGCAGAATCACGTGACTACATACGCAGTAAAATGGTTTTAAGGTGACAGCACATGAACACTTAGTGGGGGACAAATTAACAGAACTAAAAACAACAGAAAATAAAGGATGTCGAGAATTTAAAGAAAAACAATTGATCTACGTTGATTAGAAGTTCTGAATGTTGAATATAGATACATTTTCAATTAACCGCTCCATCCGGAACTAATCTTTCATCAGGGCCCATTATTGATAATAATTATATGGAAAAACGTAATCACATCAAAACAGCAGTGTTCATATATCTAGTCTAAACCCTTTCCAGAAGCATAGAAAGAACAGAGACTCAAACAGAATTCAGAGCAAACTGTAAGCAAGCATAACAGCTTCTAAGAAGCAAATTAGATGCCAAAAATATCTCAGCTGATTGAAAAGAAAAGCTCTAAATTTAAACCAAACCATTCTTTCAAGCAGAACTCAATACACATAGACTCTATGTAGGAAAGATTCTATCCTGGGATCCCCACATTTCTGTTAATATAAAATTCACCCTTCTCACTCTGGTGTCCCCCGCCAGGTGCAGACGAGGCCAGCTTCTCAGAGGAGAAATCACCTCGCAGCTGAGAGGATACTTCTCTTTCTCTCTCCCTCTCTCACGCACACACACATTCAGTTCTGGGTACAAGAGGCCATTCAGCTCCCAAATAGAGCTAGGGTCTTCACCGCAGTCTGCTGTCCATTCACAACACTAATAATCACTGCATCACCACAGAAGACCCCTGGGCTCGCTCGCTAATAAACCCCCTGTGCCATTATCACTCTGGGCGCAAGCAATACTGCATAATGGCTCAGAGAATTAGGAGATCTCTCTAAAGAAAAGAAAGAAAAGATGGGAGGATCGAAACAGACCTCCACAGCTTCCTTAATGAGTAACACAGTGTCTAGTTTAACTGAGAGGATTGCATTGGGGTCTTATAATCAAATAGCTGCTAGGTGGGAGAGCTCGGTTTCTTCTACACCATGCGGACATCTGTTCCTTCAACATTTCTTTGGAAATTAAGAGTATGAATAGGTAGCCTGTCCTCCTTTGTCGCAGTAATAGCATTTACTCTTCTGGGAAGACTTTATAGTAGATACTGGAACGTTTCTGGGAGGATTTAATGGCAGCCACATAAACAGTAATGAGTTAAGGTAGTGATGGAAAATTTCATCCCAAATGTGTTACGTTGGAATCTTCATTATTCCCGAGAACACAGTTCCACTCGTGTGGAGCCCACACTTATGAGATCTTAGACCCAACTGCTCTAGAAAGAGGGCTTTACTAAGAAGATTATACTGTAGTACACACTGTGCACAGAGGACCTGGAACGGTTATTGGTTTCACAGTAAATCACAGTTAAAATTACTGATAGTTAGCGATACAGCTTTTAATGTTAATTACATCCGTTTACAAACCTCCTGCTACATACAATGTTATCCAAAGTTAGGAACAGCCTCCCAGACACAGCCCCGCTGGCACAGCATGTAACAGGGGTGTGTTATGGGTCAGGTGAAACAAGGTACAGTACAGAGCCACAGTGTGGTGCCTAATTTCTCCTCGCTGTCATGATTTCACTCCCCAAAGACCCTTGAAGCTAGCAGAGGTTAAATCAGGATGGGGAGCTGAGATTGGGAACCACACAGGGGTGTGCTCTTGTAAGTACAAAGGCTGTAGAAATGTGCTCGTTTATGCGCTCAGTTCCACATTAAATGAGACCTTTCAGAGACTTTTCCACATTAAATTGTGCTAGATAACGTTCTGCTGCCGACATTAACAGTAAGTTCCACCTTAAACTGTTCAAGCAAATTTTCTTTTGTGCGTTAGGAGCTGTTTGAAATAAGCATCCCTCTTAAAAAGGGACCTCAGTTTTGTCATTGTAGCAAACATTTACACAAAAACTATAAAACTGGGGTTTATGCAGTTATGATTATTGATCACCTGTTAAACAAAATCTAATACAATGATTGCTATCTGAATCTCACGCTCAGTGTCAATAAAATAAGACTGCAAGTTTACTGTTCAACAGGTCTATATTTCATTCATTCATTCATTATCTGTAACCACTTATCCAATTCAGGGTCACGGTGGGTCCAGAGCCTACCTGGAATCATTGGGCGCAAGGCGGGAATACACCCTGGAGGGGGCGCCAGTCCTTCACAGGGCAACACACACACACACACATTCACTCACACCTACGGACACTTTTGAGTCGCCAATCCACCTACCAACGTGTGTTTTTGGACTGTGGGAGGAAACCAGAGCGCCCGGAGGAAACCCACGCTGACACGGGGAGAACACACCACACTCCTGACAGACAGTCACCCGGAGCGGGAATCGAACCCACAACCTCCAGGCCTCTGGAGCTGTGTGACACTAACCTGCTGCGCCACTGTGCCGCCCGGTCTATATTTGTTTACATTTTATTTAAATGAGTTTACATAATGCTGCAGTATAAAACGTGCTGAAAAGATTTGTGTGTGTGTAAGTAATGTTTTTACTTTTCAGCACGTTTTAAAAATACTGCTATAACAGTGCTAACTGATCATTTTGCCTACAATAATGGTGCTATTATATTTTCATACCGTTTCATGTACAGTACACCGCTGATAACCTTGAGTCCAAAATGAAGGAACCCCGGGTAACTAAATATAGCATAGGTTCCAGAAAAGACCAAAAATAACCTGCTCTAACACCACAGAACTAAAAAAACATCAACTCCTAAACAAAGCACTTATTATCAGCTAACTCCAGACTATAATGTTCATCATGTTTTTCCTCACACCACCAAAAACACAGAAACAGAATCCATTACATCACTGCTCCCTGCGCTCATGAGTGTTTTGAAAAAGAATTAAATAAATAAAAAATAAATCCCGCTCCCTTCCACGCACTGCATTAGTCACTAAACACTGCAGCACACTGCAAAACCTGTTACAAAATCTCTATCTGCTTTACATTTCTGCAAGACACTGGCCAAAATGAAAGCTCACACAGTTCCGTTTTACTGACAGCTCTGAAGTGCTCTCTATAGAGCAGCAAGGAGAAAGATGAACATCAAAAATGTGCTTTCAAAGGTATGTTCATGCATCTGAGGTTTTGTCATGTTTTCGCTACAGTACAATCAGGAGTCTTAAAACCACAAAAAAGTGCATGGTGCTAATTCTAGCTCCACTTATCCATCATATTTCATTTAAGGCAGAGATTAAGCTTAGTACTAGATTTAAAACGGGTTTTAAAAAGCACTGTAGTATCCTTTCAGATCATTAAAGTGTCATCCTCTAATCTAACTAAGTGTAAGTTACATTCCTCTAGCCAGCGTTTGGCATTGGGAATCGTGAGCTTAGGTTAACGTAGAGTCGCCCAAGAGAGTCCCATTTCATTTCATGCTTTTTTATTATACAAGGCTGTGCTTGGACAGCTGATTTACTGCTTCTACTAAGGGGTAGTAGATTTCATTATACAACTATAAAATGTGTCTACAAACTTTTGGACATGTATTTTCCAGAAAACACTCAAATGCAAGTGCCCCGCAAATACTGCACTAGGAATAAGAAAGCCATTTCCAGTGTCAGTACAATATTTACTCTGCACTTGTCCATCACATCTACTAATATGCACACAGAGTTGTCCTATGGAGACCTCAAGGACACGCTGCTTGCTGTATTTAATGTTAAGACCATGTCCACTGTGCAACAAGAAAGCTTCAGTTTCTCATGACTTCAGTCTCTCAGCATTTCACACGGAGTCTTTCAGTCTCTCAGTCTCCTTCAGACACTTGGTCCTTCAATCACACACTCTTTCACTCCCGGTGATTTTCAGTCTCATAGTCCTTCAGTCCCTCGGTTTTTCAGTGTCCTAGACTTTCAATACCCGAATCCTTTAGTCCAGCAAGCTTTCATTCTCTGTCCTTCATTCTCTCAGTTTTTGAATCTCTCAGTCCTTCAATCTCTCACAACTTCAATACCTTATCTTTTCAATCAATCTCTCAGTTCTTCAGTTTCTCACTTCTTCTGTCCTTGATTCTTTCTGTCTTCTATTTCTTCAGCGTCTCAGTCTTTCAAACTCTCATTCCTTCAGCCTCTCAATCCCTCATTTCTTCACCCTCCCAGTCCTTCAACCTTTCACACGAGTCTCTCTGTCCTTTAGTCCCCTAGCTTTCTTTTCATCGTGAAACAGTATAAGGCTGTACTCACAGGCATGGGTCATGGAGAAGCTGTTGCCCATCTTGACCATTTCCACCAGAGGCACCAGTTTAGGAATCTCCTGATGGTGCGAGAGCGCGAACCTGAACACTTCATATTCGTGGGACTCCGTGGGGAAAAGTGCACCTGCGTGGAAAAGACACGAGCGAATCAAACACGGAACGCAGGGTTAAACGCTGTCTTAATTAAATCGGTATCACTGACCAGGCGTAAAGACCTCCTTTATTTATGGAGTTAATACAACGATAATATCTTAAGGTTATGAGTACCCTATGGGATTTGTGAAAGTGTGAGACACTGGAACGTTTCAGTAACGTTGAAACAAATTTCAACAACTTCTATGATACGTACATAAGCTACGACAACACAATTTATTGCTATTTTATTGCAGTTTATAGCTGTAGAGCATCCACGGTACGATTCTTTTTGTCAGTAAACCAACTCCACCGACATGTTGCTCAAGGCAAACTGGCATTGCTTCGTTTGGGTACCAGCATTTTTATCTCCGAATAAAGAAGCTTCCTTATCATTTCGATGAGGAAGTGTGTTTAGCGAAGAATATGTTTACATTTTTACGTTAGAATAACTGCTTTTTACGTGTAGATAAATTGACTTTTTCTCATGTGGATTTACGCGTTTGTATGTTTGTGTAAATCCCAGTGAG